>NW_028270152.1:758765-818765 GCF_037043375.1 Chiloscyllium plagiosum
AGTCATAAATCCTATCCCTGAAAATTCTTTCCACAACTTTACTGACCACAGATGTAAGACTGACTGGTCTGTAAATACCAGAGATTTCCCCATTACCCTTCTTGAAAAGAGGAACAATATTTCCCTCCTCCAGTCCTCTGGTACGACTCCCGTGGAGAGTGAGGAGGCAAAGATCTTCGCCAGTGACTTAGCAACCTCCTTTCCCACTTCCCGGAGCAGCCTGGGATAAATCTGGTCTGGCCCTGGGGACTTATCAACCTTAATGCTTACCAAAATTTCCAGCACATCAACTTCATCAATCTCAATCTGGTCAAGACTACATCACAGCTCCTCAAAGTTCTCATTTACAACAAGGTCCCTTTCCGTGGTGAAAACCAAAGCAAAAACTCATTTAGGGCTCAGACTCCACGCACAAGTTCCCTCCGCTCTCCCTGATCGGCTCTACCTTCTCCCTCATCATTCTCTTATTCCTCACGTATGAGTAAAATGCCTTTGGGCTCTCCCTAATCCTTCCTGCCAAGCCTTTCTCGTGCCCCCTCCTGGCTCTCCTCAGTCCATTTCTGAGCTCCTTTCTAGCAAGCCTGTAATCCTCTAAAGCTGTACTAGATCCTTGCTTCCTCAGCCTTACATAAGCCGCGTCTTCCTTTTGACGAGAAGTTCCTCTGTTCTCATCATCCGAGATTCCTTAATCTTACCCCCCCTTCCCTGTCTGAGAGGAACAAATTTGTGCATCACTCGCAACAATTGCTCCTTAAATAGTCTCCACATGTCTGCTGTGCCCTTTCTGTGGAACAATTGCTCCCAGTCTGTACTTCCCAACTCCTGTCTGATAGCATCATAATTTCATTTTCCCCAATTAAATATCTTCCTTCGGTAACTGCTCCTTTCCCTCTCCAAGGCTATGCTAAATGTGAGGCAGTTGTGATCACTTTCACCAAAGTGCTCTCCCACCATGAGATCTGACACCTGTCCTGGCTCGTTACCGAGCACCAAATCCAAAATGGCCTCTCCCCTCGTCGGCCTGCCTACATACTGAGTAAGGAAACCCTCCTGAATACACCTGACAAAAACGGCTCCATCCAAACCATCTGCACTAAGGAGGTTCCAGTCGATATTGGGAAAGTTGAAGTCACCCAAAGTAACAACGCTGTTACATCTGCATTTTTCCAAAATCTACCAGCCTATGAGTTCTTCAATCTCCCTACTGCTATTAGGGGGTCTGTAGAAAACCCCCAATGAGGTTACTGTTCCTAACTCCCACCCATACTGACTCAGTAGACAAACCTTCCTCAACAACCTTCGTTTCTGTAGCTGTGATGCACTCTCTGGTTAGTGACCACAACAAGGACAGAACCCCCTTGGTCCGCCCTTTCCACCCCACCAACCTCCGCACACATGGCATCATCCGACCACATTTCCGTCATCTACAAACGGACCCCAACACCAGGGATATATTTCCCTCCCCACCCCTATCCACTACCTGGTCAGGTCCACGCCCCCCTACAACCCACCCTCCCATCCTGGCACCTTCCCCTGCCACCGCAGGAACTGTAAAACCTGCGCCCACACCTCCTCCCTCACCTCTATCCAAGGCCCTAAAGGAGCCTTCCACATCCAAAGTTTTACTTGCACATCCACCGATATCATTTATTGTATCCGTTGCTCCCGATGCGGTCTCCTCTACATTGGGGAGACTGGGCGCCTCCTAGCAGAGCGCTTTAGGGAACATCTCCGAGACACCCACACCAATCAACTCCCCCTCCCACTCTGCCGAGGACATGGAGGTCCTGGGCCTCCTTCACCGCCGCTCCCTCACCACCAGACGCCTGGAGGAAGAACGCCTCATCTTCCGCCTCGGAACACTTCAACCCCAAGGCATCAATGTGGACTTCAACAGTTTCCACATTTCCCCTTCCCCCACCTTACCCCAGTTCCAATCTGCCACCTCAGCAACGCCCTCATGACCTGTCCTACCTACCAATCTTCCTTCCCACCTATCCACTCCAACCTCCTCTCCGACCTATTACCTTTATCCTCACCTCCATCCACCTATTACACTCTCAGTTACCTTCACCCCAGCCGGACCCCCCCTCCCATTTATCTCTCCACCCCTCAAGCTCCCAGCCTCATTCCTGATGAAGGGCTCCAGCCCGAAACGTCAAATCTCCTGCTCCTTGGATGCTGTCTGACCTGCTGTGCTTTTCCAGCACCACACTCTCGACTCTGGTCTCCAGCATCTGCAGTCCTCACTCTTGCCTAATCTGGACCCAATACTGGTTACCCCTGTACTGGTCAGCCCTGTGTGGGTCAGCCCTGTGTGGGTCAGCCCTGTACTGGTCAGACCTGTACTGGTCAGCCCTGTGTGGATCAGCCCTGTATGGTCAGCCCTGTGTGGGTCAGCCATGTACTGGTCAGACCTGTACTGGTCAGCCCTGTGTGGGTCAGCCCAGTGTGGGTCAGCCCTCTACTGGTCACCCCTGTACTGGTCAGCCCTGTGTTGGTCAGCCCTGTGTTGGTCAGCCCTGTGTGGGTCAGCCCTGTACTGGTCAGCCCTGTGTTGGTCAGCCCTATGTTGGTCAGCCCTGTACTGGTCAGCCCTGTACTGGTCAGCCCTGTGTGGGTCAGACCTGTGTTGGTCAGCCCTGTGTGGGTCAACCCTGTACTGGTCAGCCCTGTGTTGGTCAGCCCAGTGTGGGTCAGCCTTGTACTGGTCAGCCCTGTACTGGTCAGCCCTGTGTGGGTCAGCACTGTACTGGTCAGCCCTGTATTGGTCAGCCCTATGTTGGTCAGCCCTGTACTGGTCAGCCCTGTACTGGTCAGCCCTGTGTGGGTCAGACCTGTGTTGGTCAGCCCTGTGTGGGTCAACCCTGTACTGGTCAGCCCTGTGTTGGTCAGCCCAGTGTGATTCAGCCTTGTACTGGTCAGCCCTGTACTGGTCAGCCCTGTGTGGGTCAGCACTGTATGGTCAGCCCTGTGTGGGTCAGCCCTGTGTGGGTCAGACCTGTGTTGGTCAGTCCTGTGTTGGTCAGCCCTGTGTGGGTCAGCCTGTGTTGGTCAGCCCTGTACTGGGTAGCCCTGTGTGGGTCAGCCCTGTGTGGGTCAGCCCTGTACTGGTCAGCCCTGTACTGGTCAGCCCTGTGTGGGTCAGCCCTGTATGCTCAGCCCTGTGTGGGTCAGCGCTGTGTGGGTCAGACCTGTGTTGGTCAGTCCTGTGTTGGTCAGCCCTGTGTGGGTCAGCCCTGTGTGGGTCAGCCCTGTACTGGGTAGCCCTGTGTGGGTCAGCCCTGTGTGGGTCAGCCCTGTGAGGGACAGCACTGTTTTGGTCAGCCCTGTGAGGGACAGCCCTGTGTTGGTCAGCCCTGTACTGGTTAGCCCTGTACTGGTCAGCCCTGTGTGGGTCAGCCCACTACTGGTCAGCCCTGTGTTGGTCAGCCCTATGTGGGTCAGCCTTGTACTGGTCAGCCCTGTACTGGTCAGCCCTGTACTGGTCAGCCCTGTGTGGGTCAGCCCTGTGTTGGTCAGCCCTGTAGTGGGTAGCCCTATGTGGGTCAGCCCTATGAGGGACAGCCCTGTGTTGGTCAGCCTTGTGAGGGTCAGCCCTGTGTTGGTCAGCCCTGTGTTGGTCAGCCCTGTACTGGGTAGCCCTATGTGGGTCAGCCTTGTGTTGGTCAGCCCCGTGTTGGTCAGCCCTGTACTGGTCAGCCCTATGTGGGTCAGCCCTGTGTGGGTCAGCCCTGTGTTGGTCAGCCCTGTACTGGTCAGCCCTGTACTGGTCAACCCTGTGTGGGTCAGCCCTCTACTGGTCAGCCCTGTGTTGGTCAGCCCTGTGTGGGTCAGCCCGGTGTTGGTCAGCCGTATATTGGGTAGCCCTGTGTTGGTCAGCCCTGTGTGGGTCAGCCCTGTGAGGGTCAGCCCTGTACTGGTCAGCTCTCTACTGGTCAGCCCTCTACTGGTCAGCCCTGTGTTGGTCAGCCCAGTGTGGGTCAGCCATGTACTGGTCAGCCCTGTACTGGTCAGCCCTGTGTGGGTCAGCCCTGTGTGGGTCAGCCCTGTACTGGGTAGCCCTGTGTGGGTCAGCCCTGTGTGGGTCAGCCCTGTGTGTGTCAGCCCTGTGAGGGACAGCACTGTTTTGGTCAGCCCTGTGAGGGACAGCCCTGTGTTGGTCAGCCCTGTACTGGTCAGCCCTGTACTGGTCAGCCCTGTGTGGGTCAGCCCTGTATGGTCAGCCCTGTGTTGGTCTAGCCTGTACTGGTCAGCCCTGTACTGGTCATCCCTGTACTGGTCAGACCTGTTTTGGTCAGCCCAGTGATGGTCAGCCCTGTGTTGGTCAGCACTGTGTGGGTCAGCCCTGTACTGGTCAGACCTGTACTGGTCAGCCCTGTGTTGGTCAGCACTGTGTGGGTCAGCCCTGTGTGGGTCAGCCCTGTGTTGGTCAGCCCTGTGTGGGTCAGCCCTGTGTGAGTCAGCCCTGTGTGGGTCAGCCCTGTGTGGGTCAGCCCTGTGTGTGTCAGCCCTGTGAGGGACAGCACTGTTTTGGTCAGCCCTGTGAGGGACAGCCCTGTGTTGGTCAGCACTGTACTGGTTAGCCCTGTACTGGTCAGCCCAGTGTGGGTCAGCCCTGTGTGGGTCAGACCTGTGTTGGTCAGTCCAGTGTTGGTCAGCCCTGTGTGGGTCAGCCCTGTGTTGGTCAGCCCTGTGTGGGTCAGCCCTGTGTGGGTCAGCCCTGTGTGGGTCAGCCCTGTGAGGGACAGCACTGTTTTGGTCAGCCCTGTGAGGGACAGCCCTGTGTTGGTCAGCACTGTACTGGTTAGCCCTGTACTGGTCAGCCCTGTGTGGGTCAGCCCTCTACTGGTCAGCCCTGTGTTGGTCAGCCCTATGTGGGTCAGCCTTGTACTGGTCAGCCCTGTACTGGTCAGTCCTGTACTGGTCAGCCCTGTGTGGGTCAGCCCTGTGTTGGTCAGCCCTGTAGTGGGTAGCCCTGTGTGGGTCAGCCCTGTGTTGGTCAGCCCTGTGTGGGTCAGCCCTGTGAGGGACAGCCCTGTGTTGGTCAGCCCTGTGAGGGTCAGCCCTGTGTTGGTCAGCCCTGTGTTGGTCAGCCCTGTGTGGGTCAGCCCTGTGTTGGTCAGCCCTGTAGTGGGTAGCCCTGTGTGGGTCAGCCCTGTGTGTGTCAGCCCTGTGAGGGACAGCACTGTTTTGGTCAGCCCTGTGAGGGACAGCCCTGTGTTGGTCAGCACTGTACTGGTTAGCCCTGTACTGGTCAGCCCTGTGTGGGTCAGCCCTCTACTGGTCAGCCCTGTGTTGGTCAGCCCTATGTGGGTCAGCCTTGTACTGGTCAGCCCTGTACTGGTCAGCCCTGTGTGGGTCAGCCCTGTGTTGGTCAGCCCTGTAGTGGGTAGCCCTGTGTGGGTTAGCCCTGTGTTGGTCAGCCCTGTGTGGGTCAGCCCTGTGAGGGACAGCCCTGTGTTGGTCAGCCCTGTGAGGGTCAGCCCTGTGTTGGTCAGCCCTGTGTTGGTCAGCCCTGTGAGGGTCAGCCCTGTGTTGGTCAGCCCTGTGTTGGTCAGCCCTGTACTGGGTAGCCCTATGTGGGTCAGCCCTGTGTTGGTCAGCCCCATGTTGGTCAGCCCTGTACTGGTCAGCCCTGTGTGGGTCAGCCCTGTGTTGGTCAGCCCTGTACTGGTCAGCCCTGTACTGGTCAACCCTGTGTGGGTCAGCCCTCTACTGGTCAGCCCTGTGTTGGTCAGCCCTGTGTGGGACAGCCCGGTGTTGGTCAGCCGTATACTGGGTAGCCCTGTGTTGGTCAGCCCTGTGTGGGTCAGCCCTGTGAGGGTCAGCCCTGTACTGGTCAGCTCTCTACTGGTCAGCCCTCTACTGGTCAGCTCTGTGTTGGTCAGCCCAGTGTGGGTCAGCCATGTACTGGTCAGCCCTGTACTGGTCAGCCCTGTGTGGGTCAGCCCTGTATGGGTCAGCCCTGTGAGGGTCAGCCATGTACTGGGTAGCCCTGTATTGGTCAGCCCTGTACTAGTCAGCCCTGTGTGGGTCAACACTGTTTTGGTCAGCGCTCTACTGGTCAGCCCTGTGTTGGTCAGCCCTGTGTGGGTCAGCTTTGTACTGGTCAGCCCTGTACTGGTCAGCCCTGTACTGGTGAGCCCTGTGTGGGTCAGCCCTGTATGGTCAGCCCTGTGTTGGTCTAGCCTGTACTGGTCAGCCCTGTACTGGTCATCCCTGTACTGGTCAGACCTGTTTTGGTCAGCCCAGTGATGGTCAGCCCTGTGTTGGTCAGCACTGTGTGGGTCAGCCCTGTACTGGTCAGCCCTGTGTGGGTCAGCCCTGTGTTGGTCAGCCCTGTGTGGGTCAGCCCTGTGTGGGTCAGTCCTGTGTTGGTCAGTCCTGTGTTGGTCAGCCCTGTGTGGGTCAGCCCTGTGTTGGTCAGCCCTGTGTGGGTCAGCCCTGTGTGTGTCAGCCCTGTGAGGGACAGCACTGTTTTGGTCAGCCCTGTGAGGGACAGCCCTGTGTTGGTCAGCTCTGTACTGGTTAGCCCTGTACTGGTCAGCCCTGTGTGGGTCAGCCCTCTACTGGTCAGACCTGTGTTGGTCAGCCCTATGTGGGTCAGCCTTGTACTGGTCAGCCCTGTACTGGTCAGCCCTGTACTGGTCAGCCCTGTGTGGGTCAGCCCTGTGTTGGTCAGCCCTGTACTGGGTAGCCCTGTGTGGATCAGCCCTGTGTTGGTCAGCCCTGTGTGGGTCAGCCCTGTGAGGGACAGCCCTGTGTTGGTCAGCCCTGTGAGGGTCAGCCCTGTGTTGGTCAGCCCTGTGTTGGTCAGCCCTGTACTTGGTAGCCCTATGTGGGTCAGCCCTGTGTTGGTCAGCCCCGTGTTGGTCAGCCCTGTACTGGTCAGCCCTATGTGGGTCAGCCCTGTGTGGGTCAGCCCTGTGTTGGTCAGCCCTGTACTGGTCAGCCCTGTACTGGTCAACCCTGTGTGGGTCAGCCCTCTACTGGTCAGCCCTGTGTTGGTCAGCCCTGTGTGGGTCAGCCCGGTGTTGGTCAGCCGTATACTGGGTAGCCCTGTGTTGGTCAGCCCTGTGTGGGTCAGCCCTGTGAGGGTCAGCCCTGTACTGGTCAGCTCTCTACTGGTCAGCCCTCTACTGGTCAGCCCTGTGTTGGTCAGCTCAGTGTGGGTCAGCCATGTACTGGTCAGCCCTGTACTGGTCAGCCCTGTGTGGGTCAGCCCTGTGTGGGTCAGCCCTGTACTGGGTAGCCCTGTGTGGGTCAGCCCTGTGTGGGTCAGCCCTGTGTGTGTCAGCCCTGTGAGGGACAGCACTGTTTTGGACAGCCCTGTGAGGGACAGCCCTGTGTTGGTCAGCCCTGTGTGGGTCAGCCCTGTATGGTCAGCCCTGTGTTGGTCTAGCCTGTACTGGTCAGCCCTGTACTGGTCATCCCTGTACTGGTCAGACCTGTTTTGGTCAGCCCAGTGATGGTCAGCCCTGTGTTGGTCAGCACTGTGTGGGTCAGCCCTGTGTGGGTCAGCCCTGTTTGGGACAGACCTGTCTTGGTCAGTCCTGTGTTGGTCAGCCCTGTGTGGGTCAGGCCTGTGTGGGTCAGCCCTGTGTTGGTCAGCCTTGTGTGAGTCAGCCCTGTGTGGGTCAGCCCTGTGTGTGTCAGCCCTGTGAGGGACAGCACTGTTTTGGTCAGCCCTGTGAGGGACAGCCCTGTCTTGGTCAGCACTGTACTGGTTAGCCCTGTATTGGTCAGCCCTGTGTGGGTCAGCCCTCTACTGGTCAGCCCTGTGTTGGTCAGCCCTATGTGGGTCAGCCTTGTACTGGTCAGCCCTGTACTGGTCAGCCCTGTACTGGTCAGCCCTGTGTGGGTCAGCCCTGTGTTGGTCAGCCCTGTACTGGGTAGCCCTGTGTGGATCAGCCCTGTGTTGGTCAGCCCTGTGTGGGTCAGCCCTGTGAGGGACAGCCCTGTGTTGGTCAGCCCTGTGAGGGTCAGCCCTGTGTTGGTCAGCCCTGTGTTGGTCAGCCCTGTACTTGGTAGCCCTATGTGGGTCAGCCCTGTGTTGGTCAGCCCCGTGTTGGTCAGCCCTGTACTGGTCAGCCCTATGTGGGTCAGCCCTGTGTGGGTCAGCCCTGTGTTGTTCAGCCCTGTACTGGTCAGCCCTGTACTGGTCAACCCTGTGTGGGTCAGCCCTCTACTGGTCAGCCCTGTGTTGGTCAGCCCTGTGTGGGTCAGCCCGGTGTTGGTCAGCCGTATACTGGGTAGCCCTGTGTTGGTCAGCCCTGTGTGGGTCAGCGCTGTGTGGGTCAGCCCTGTACTGGTCAGACCTGTACTGGTCAGCCCTGTGTTGGTCAGCACTGTGTGGGTCAGCCCTGTGTGGGTCAGCCCTGTTTGGGACAGACCTGTCTTGGTCAGTCCTGTGTTGGTCAGCCCTGTGTGGGTCAGGCCTGTGTGGGTCAGCCCTGTGTGGGTCAGCCCTGTGTGTGTCAGCCCTGTGAGGGACAGCACTGTTTTGGTCAGCCCTGTGAGGGACAGCCCTGTCTTGGTCAGCACTGTACTGGTTAGCCCTGTATTGGTCAGCCCTGTGTGGGTCAGCCCACTACTGGTCAGCCCTGTGTTGGTCAGCCCTATGTGGGTCAGCCTTGTACTGGTCAGCCCTGTACTGGTCAGCCCTGTACTGGTCAGCCCTGTGTGGGTCAGCCCTGTGTTGGTCAGCCCTGTAGTGGGTAGCCCTGTGTGGGTCAGCCCTGTGTTGGTCAGCCCTGTGTGGGTCAGCCCTGTGAGGGACAGCCCTGTGTTGGTCAGCCCTGTGAGGGTCAGCCCTGTGTTGGTCAGCCCTGTGTTGGTCAGCCCTGTACTGGGTAGCCCTATGTGGGTCAGCCCTGTGTCGGTCAGCCCCATGTTGGTCAGCCCTGTACTGGTCAGCCCTATGTGGTTCAGCCCTGTGTGGGTCAGCCCTGTGTTGGTCAGCCCTGCACTGGTCAGCCCTGTACTGGTCAACCCTGTGTGGGTCAGCCCTCTACTGGTCAGCCCTGTGTTGTTCAGCCCTATGTGGGTCAGCCCGGTGTTGGTCAGCCGTATACTGGGTAGCCCAGTGTTGGTCAGCCCAGTGTGGGTCAGCCCTGTGAGGGTCAGCCCTGTACTGGTCAGCTCTCGACTGGTCAGCCCTCTACTGGTCAGCCCTGTGTTGGTCTGCCCAGTGTGGGTCAGCCATGTACTGGTCATCCCTGTACTGGTCAGCCCTGTGTGGGTCAGCCCTGTGTTGGTCTGCCCTGTGTGGGTCAGTCCTGTATGGGTCAGCCCTGTGAGGGTCAGCCATGTACTGGGTAGCCCTGTATTGGTCAGCCCTGTACTAGTCAGCCCTGTGTGGGTCAACAATGTGTGGGTCAGCCCTCTACTGGTCAGCCCTGTGTTGGTCAGACCTGTGTGGGTCAGCTTTGTACTGGTCAGCCCTGTACTGGTCTGCCCTGTACTGGTCAACCCTGTGTGGGTCAGCCCTCTACTGGTCAGCCCTGTGTTGGTCAGCCCTGTGTGGGTCAGCCCGGTGTTGGTCAGCTGTATACTGGGTAGCCCTGTGTTGGTCAGCCCTGTGTGGGTCAGCCCTGTGAGGGTCAGCCCTGTACTGGTCAGCTCTCTACTGGTCAGCCCTCTACTGGTCAGCCCTGTGTTGGTCAGCCCAGTGTGGGTCAGCCATGTACTGGTCAGCCCTGTACTGGTCAGCCCTGTGTGGGTCAGCCCTGTGTTGGTCAGCCCTGTGTGGGTCAGCCCTGTATGGGTCAGCCCTGTGAGGGTCAGCCATGTACTGGGTAGCCCTGTATTGGTCAGCCCTGTACTAGTCAGCCCTGTGTGGGTCAACACTGTGTGGGACAGTCCTCTACTGGTCAGCCCTGTGTTGGTCAGCCCTGTGTGGGTCAGCTTTGTACAGGTCAGCCCTGTACTGGTCAGCCCTGTACTGGTCAGCCCTGTGTGGGTCAGCCCTGTATGGTCAGCCCTGTGTTGGTCTAGCCTGTACTGGTCAGCCCTGTACTGGTCATCCCTGTACTGGTCAGACCTGTTTTGGTCAGCCCAGTGATGGTCAGCCCTGTGTTGGTCAGCACTGTGTGGGTCAGCCCTGTACTGGTCAGCCCTGTGTGGGTCAGCCCTGTACTGGTCAGCCCTGTGTGGGTCAGACCTGTGTTGGTCAGTCCTGTGTTGGTCAGCCCTGTGTGGGCCAGCCCTGTGTTGGTCAGCCCTGTGTGGGTCAGCCCTGTGTGGGTCAGTCCTGTGTGTGTCAGCCCTGTGAGGGACAGCACTGTTTTGGTCAGCCCTGTGTGGGTCAGCCCTGTGTTGGTCAGCCCTGTGTGGGTCAGCCCTGTGAGGGACAGCCTCATGTTGGTCAGCGCTGTGAGGGTCAGCCCTGTGTTGGTCAGCCCTGTGTTGGTCAGCCCTGTACTGTGTAGCCCTATGTGGGTCAGCCCTGTGTTGGTCAGCCCCGTGTTGGTCAGCCCTGTACTGGTCAGCCCTATGTGGGTCAGCCCTGTGTGGGTCAGCCTTGTGTTGGTCAGCCCTGTACTGGTCAGCCCAGTACTGGTCAACCCTGTGTGGGTCAGCCCTCTACTGGTCAGCCCTGTGTTGGTCAGCCCTGTGTGGGTCAGCCCGGTGTTGGTCAGCCATATACTGGGTAGCCCTGTGTTGGTCAGCCCTGTGTGGGTCAGCCCTGTGAGGGTCAGCCCTGTACTGGTCAGTTCTCTACTGGTCAGCCCTCTACTGGTCAGCCCTGTGTTGGTCAGCCCTGTGTGGGTCAGCCCTGTCTTGGTCAGCCCTGTGTGTGTCAGCCCTGTGAGGGACAGCACTGTTTTGGTCAGCCCTGTGAGGGACAGCCCTGTGTTGGTCAGCCCTGTACTGGTCAGCCCTGTGTGGGTCAGCCCTGTACTGGTCAGCCCTGTATGGTCAGCCCTGTGTTGGTCTAGCCTGTACTGGTCAGCCCTGTACTGGTCATCCCTGTACTGGTCAGACCTGTTTTGGTCAGCCCAGTGATGGTCAGCCCTGTGTTGGTCAGCACTGTGTGGGACAGCCCTGTACTGGTCAGACCTGTACTGGTCAGCCCTGTGTTGGTCAGCACTGTGTGGGTCAGCCCTGTGTGGGTCAGCCCTGTGTGGGTCAGCCCTGTGTTGGTCAGTCCTGTGTTGGTCAGTCCTGTGTGGGTCAGCCCTGTGTGGGTCAGCCCTGTGTGTGTCAGCCCTGTGAGGAACAGCACTGTTTTGGTCAGCCCTGTGAGGGACAGCCCTGTATTGGTCAGCACTGTACTGGTTAGCCCTGTACTGGTCAGCCCTGTGTGGGTCAGCCCTCTACTGGTCAGCCCTGTGTTGGTCAGCCCTATGTGGGTCAGCCTTGTACAGGTCAGCCCTGTGTTGGTCAGCTCTGTACTGGGTAGCCCTGTGTGGGTCAGCCCTGTGTTGGTCTGCCCTGTGTGGGTCAGCCCTGTGAGGGACAGCCCGGTGTTGGTCAGCCCTGTGAGGGTCAGCCCTGTGTTGGTCAGCCCTGTACTGGTCAGCCGCGTACTGGTCAACCCTGTGTGGGTCAGCCCACTACTGGTCAGCCCTGTGTGGGTCAGCCCTGTGAGGGTCAGCCCTGTACTGGTCAGCTCTCTACTGGTCAGCCCTCTACTGGTCAGCCCTATGTGGGTCAGCCTTGTACTGGTCAGCCATGTACTGGTCAGCCCTGTACTGGTCAGCCCTGTGTGGGTCTGCCCTGTGTGGGTCAGCCCTGTATGGGTCAGCCCTGTGAGGGTCAGCCATGTACTGGGTAGCCCTGTATTGGTCAGCCCTGTACTAGTCAGCCCTGTGTGGGTCAACACTGTGTGGGTCAGCCCTCTACTGGTCAGTCCTGTGTTGGTCAGCCCTGTGTGGGTCAGCTTTGTACTGGTCAGCCCTGTACTGGTCAGCCCTGTACTGGTCAGCCCTGTGTGGGTCAGCCCTGTATGGTCAGCCCTGTGTTGGTCTAGCCTGTACTGGTCAGCCCTGTACTGGTCATCCCTGTACTGGTCAGACCTGTTTTGGTCAGCCCAGTGATGGTCAGCCCTGTGTTGGTCAGCACTGTGTGGGTCAGCCATGTATGGGTCAGCCCTGTGAGGGTCAGCCATGTACTGGGTAGCCCTGTATTGGTCAGCCCTGTACTAGTCAGCCCTGTGTGGGTCAACACTGTGTGGGTCAGCCCTCTACTGGTCAGCCCTGTGAGGGTCAGCCCTGTGTGGGTCAGCTTTGTACTGGTCAGCCCTGTACTGGTCAGCCCTGTACTGGTCAGCCCTGTGTGGGTCAGCCCTGTATGGTCAGCCCTGTGTTGGTCTAGCCTGTACTGGTCAGCCCTGTACTGGTCATCCCTGTACTGGTCAGACCTGTTTTGGTCAGCCCAGTGATGGTCAGCCCTGTGTTGGTCAGCACTGTGTGGGTCAGCCCTGTACTGGTCAGCCCTGTGTGGGTCAGCCCTGTGTTGGTTAGCACTGTGTGGGTCAGCCCTGTGTGGGTCAGCCCTGTGTGGATCAGACCGTTGTTGGTCAGCCCTGTGTTGGTCAGCCCTGTGTGGGTCAGCCCTGTGTGGGTCAGCCCTGTGTGTTTCAGCCCTGTGAGGGACAGCACTGTTTTGGTCAGCCCTGTGAGGGACAGCCCTGTGTTGGTCAGCACTGTACTGGTTAGCCCTGTACTGGTCAGCCCTGTGTGGGTCAGCCCTCTACTGGTCAGCCCTGTGTTGGTCAGCCCTATGTGGGTCAGCCTTGTAATGGTCAGCCCTGTACTGGTCAGCCCTGTGTGGGTCAGCCCTGTGTTGGTCAGCCCTGTGTAAGTCAGCCCTGTGTGGGTCAGCCCTGTGAGGGACAGCCCTGTGTTGGTCAGCCCTGTGAGGGTCAGCCCTGTGTTGGTCAGCCCTGTGTTGGTCAGCCCTGTACAGGGTAGCCCTATGTGGGTCAGCTCTGTGTTGGTCAGCCCCGTGTTGGTCAGCCCTGTACTGGTCAGCCCTGTACTGGTCAACCCTGTGTGGGTCAGCCCTCTACTGGTCAGCCCGGTGTTGGTCAGCCCTGTGTGGGTCAGCCCGGTGAGGGTCAGCCCTGTACCGGTCAGCTCTCTACTGGTCAGCCCTCTACTGGTCAGCCCTGTGTTGGTCAGCCCTGTGTTGGTCAGCCCTGTGTGGGTCAGCCCTGTATGGGTCAGCCCTGTGAGGGTCAGCCATGTACTGGGTAGCCCTGTATTGGTCAGCCATGTACTAGTCAGCCCTGTGTGGGTCAACACCGTGTGGGTCAGCCCTCTACTGGTCAGCCCTGTGTTGGTCAGCCCTGTGTGGGTCAGCTTTGTACTGGTCAGCCCTGTACTGGTCAGCCCTGTACTGTTCAGCCCTGTGTGGGTCAGCCCTGTATGGTCAGCCCGGTGTTGGTCTACCCTGTACTGGTCAGCCCTGTACTGGTCATCCCTGTACTGGTCAGACCTGTTTTGGTCAGCCCAGTGATGGTCAGCCCTGTACTGGTCAGCACTGTGTGGGTCAGCCCTGTGTGGGTCAGCCCTATGAGGGGCAGCCCTGTGTTGGTTAGCCCTATGTGGGTCAGTCCTTTGTTGGGTCAGCCCTGTGTGGGTCAGCCCTGTGTGGGTCAGCCCTGTGAGGGACAGCCCTATGAGGGGCAGCCCTGTGTTGGTCAGCTTTATGTGGGTCAGCCCTCTGTTGGGTTAGCCCTGTGTTGGTCAGCCCTGTGTGGTCAGCCCTGTGTTGGTCAGCACTGTGTGGGTCAGCCCTGTACTGGTCAGCCCTGTGTGGGTCAGCCCTGTGTTGGTCAGCACTGTGTGGGTCAGCCCAATACTGCTCAGCCCTGTGTGGGTCAGCCCTGTGTTGGTCAGCACTGTGTGGGTCAGACCTGTGTTGGTCAGCACTGTGTGGGTCAGCCTTGTACTGGTCAGCCCTGTACTGCTCAGCCCTGTGTGGGTCAGCCCTGTGTTGGTCAGCACTGTGTGGGTCAGACCTGTGTTGGTCAGCCCTGTGTGGGTCAGCCCTGTGTGGGTCAGACCTGTGTTGGTCAGTCCTGTGTTGGTCAGCCCTCTGTTGGTCAGCCCTGTGTGGGTCAGCCCTGTGTGTGTCAGCCCTGTGAGGGACAGCACTGTTTTGGTCAGCCCTGTGAGGGACAGCCCTGTGTTGGTCAGCACTGTACTGGGTAGCCCTGTGTGGGTCAGCCCTCTACTGGTCAGCCCTGTGTTGGTCAGCCCTGTGTGGGTCAGCATTGTACTGGTCAGCCCTGTACTGGTCAGCCCTGTACTGGCCAGCCCTGTGTTGGTCAGCCCTGTGTGGGTCAGCCCTGTACTGGGTAGCCCTGTGTGGGTCAGCCCTGTGAGGGACAGCCCTGTGTTGGTCAGCCCTGTACTGGTCAGCCCTGTGTGGGTCAGCCCTCCACTGGTCAGCCCTGTGTTGGTCAGCCCTGTGTGGGTCAGCCCAGTGTTGGTCAGCCCTGTACTGGTCAGCCCTGTGTGGGTCAGCCCTCCACTGGTCAGCCCTGTGTTGGTCAGCCCTGTGTGGATCAGCCCAGTGTTGGTCAGCCCCGTGAGGGTCAGCCCAGTACTGGTCAGCTCTCTACTGGTCAGCCCTCTACTGGTCAGCCCTGTGTTGGTCAGCCCAGTGTGGGTCAGCCATGTACTGGTCAGCCCTGTACTGGTCAGACCTGTGTGGGTCAGCCCTGTGTTGGTCAGCCCTGTACTAGGTAGCCCTGAGTGGGTCAGCCCTGTGTTGGTCAGCCCTGTGTGGGTCAACCCTGTATGGGTCAGCCCTGTGAGGGTCAGCCATGTACTGGGTAGCCCTGTATTGGTCAGCCCTGTACTAGTCAGCCCTGTGTGGGTCAACACTGTGTGGGTCAGCCCTCTACTGGTCAGCCCTGTGTTGGTCAGCCCTGTGTGGGTCAGCTTTGTACTGGTCAGCCCTATACTGGTCAGCCCTGTACTGGTCAGCCCTGTGTGGGTCAGCCCTGTGTGGGTCAGCCCTGTGAGGGACAGCCCTGTGTTGATCAGCCCTATGTGGGTCAGCCCTGTACTGGGTAGCCCTGCGTGGGTCAGCCCTGTGTGGGTCAGCCCTGTGTGGGTCAGCCCTGTATGGTCAGCCCTGTGTTGGTCTACCCTGTACTGGTCAGCCCTGTGTGGGTCATCCCTGTACTGGTCAGACCTGTTTTGGTCAGCCCAGTGATGGTCAGCCCTGTACTGGTCAGCACTGTGTGGGTCAGCCCTGTGAGGGACAGTCCTGTGTTGGTCCGCCCTATGTGGGTCAGCCCTTTGTTGGTTCAGTCCTGTGTTGGTCAGCCCTGTGTGGGTCAGCCCTGTATGGGTCAGCCCTGTGTTGGTCAGCCCTGTGTGGGTCAGCCCTGTACTGGTCAGCGCTGTACTGGGTGCCATGTGTGGGTCAGCCCTGTGTTGGTCAGATCTGTACTGGTCAGCCCTGTGTTGGTCAGCATTGTGTGGGTCAGCCATGTGTTGGTCAGCCCTGTGTTGGTCATCCCTGTACTGGTCAGCCCTGTGTTGGTCAGCCCTGTGTGGGTCAGCTTTGTACTGGTCAGCCCTGTACAGGTCATCCCTGTACTGGTCAGACCTGTTTTGGTCAGCCCAGTGATGGTCAGCCCTGTGTTGGTCAGCACTGTGTGGATAAGCCCTGTACTGGTCAGCCCTGTGTGGGTCAGCCCTGTGTTGGTCAGCCCTGTGTGGGTCAGCCCTGTGTGGGTCAGACCTGTGTTGGTCAGTCCTGTGTTGGCCAGCCCTGTGTGGGTCAGCCCTGTGTTGGTCAGCCCTGTGTGGGTCAGCCCTGTGTGTGTCAGCCCTGTGAGAGACAGCACTGTTTTGGTCAGCCCTGTGAGGGACAGCCCTGTGTTGGTCAGCACTGTACTGGTTAGCCCTGTACTGGTCAGCCCTGTGTGGGTCAGCCCTCTACTGGTCAGCCCTGTGTTGGTCAGCCCTATGTGGGTCAGCCTTGTACTGGTCAGCCCTGTACTGGTCAGCCCTGTGTGGGTCAGCCCTGTGTTGGTCAGCCCTGTACTGGGTAGCCCTGTGTGGGTCAGCCCTGTCTTGGTCAGCCCTGTGTGGGTCAGCCCTGTGTGTGTCAGCCCTGTGAGTGACAGCACTGTTTTGGTCAGCCCTGTGAGGGACAGCCCTGTGTTGGTCAGCACTGTACTGGTTAGCCCTGTACTGGTCAGCCCTGTGTGGGTCAGCCCTCAACTGGTCAGCCCTGTGTTGGTCAGCCCTATGTGGGTCAGCCTTGTACTGGTCAGCCCTGTACTGGTCAGCCCTGTACTGGTCAGCCCTGTGTGGGTCAGCCCTGTGTTGGTCAGCCCTGTAGTGGGTAGCCCTGTGTGGGTCAGCCCTGTGTGGGTCAGCCCTGTGAGGGACAGCCCTGTGTTGGTCAGCCCTGTGAGGGACAGCCCTGTGTTGGTCAGCCCCGTGTTGGTCAGCCCCGTACTGGTCAGCCCTGTGTGGGTCAGCCCTGTGTTGGTCAGCACTGTACTGGTCAGCCCTGTACTGGTCAACCCTGTGTTGGTCAGCCCTGTGTTGGTCAGCCCTGTGTGGGTCAACACTCTGTGGGTCAGCCCTGTACTGGTCAGCCCTGTGTTGGTCAGCTCTGTGTGGGTAAGCTTTATATTGGTCAGCCCTGTACTGGTCAGCCCTGTACTGGTCAACCCTGTGTGGGTCAGCCCTCTACTGGTCAGCCCTGTGTTGGTCAGCCCTGTGTGGGACAGCCCAGTGTTGGTCAGCCGTATACTGGGTAGCCCTGTGTTGGTCAGCCCTGTGTGGGTCAGCCCTGTGAGGGTCAGCCTTTTACTGGTCAGCTCTCTACTGGTCAGCTCTCTACTGGTCAGCTCTCTACTGGTCAGCCCTTTGTTAGTCAGCCCAGTGTGGGTCAGCCATGTACTGGTCAGCCCTGTACTGGTCAGCCCTGTGTGGGTCAGCCCTGTGAGGGTCAGCCCTGTGTGGGTCAGCCCTGTATGGGACAGCCCTGTGAGGGTCAGCCATGTACTGGGTAGCCCTGTATTGGTCAGCCCTGTACTAGTCAGCCCTGTGTGGGTCAACACTGTGCGGGTCAGCCCTCTACTGGTCAGCCCTGTACTGGTCAGCCCTGTGTGGGTCAGCCCTGTATGGTCAGCCCTGTGTTGGTCTAGCCTGTACTGGTCAGCCCTGTACTGGTCATCCCTGTACTGGTCAGACCTGTTTTGGTCAGCCCAGTGATGGTCAGCCCTGTGTTGGTCAGCACTGTGTGGGTCAGCCCTGTACTGGTCAGCCCTGTGTGGGTCAGCCCTGTGTTGGTCAGCCCTGTGTGGGTCAGCCCTGTGTGGGTCAGCCCTGTGTGTGTCAGCCCTGTGAGGGACAGCACTGTTTTGGTCAGCCCTGTGAGGGACAGCCCTGTGTTGGTCAGCTCTGTACTGGTTAGCCCTGTACTGATCAGCCCTGTGTGGGTCAGCCCTCTACTGGTCAGCCCTGTGTTGGTCAGCCCTATGTGGGTCAGCCTTGTACTGGTCAGCCCTGTACTGGTCAGCCCTGTACTGGTCAGCCCTGTGTGGGTCAGCCCTGTGTTGGTCAACCCTGTACTGGGTAGCCCTGTGTGGATCAGCCCTGTGTTGGTCAGCCCTGTGTGGGTCAGCCCTGTGAGGGACCGCCCTGTGTTGGTCAGCCTTGTGAGGGTCAGCCCTGTGTTGGTCAGCCCTGTGTTGGTCAGCCCTGTACTTGGTAGCCCTATGTGGGTCAGCCCTGTGTTGGTCAGCCCTGTGTTGGTCAGCCCTGTACTGGTCAGCCCTATGTGGGTCAGCCCTGTGTGGGTCAGCCCTGTGTTGGTCAGCCCTGTACTGGTCAGCCCTGTACTGGTCAGCCCTGTGTGGGTCAGCCCGGTGTTGGTCAGCCGTATACTGGGTAGCCCTGTGTTGGTCAGCCCTGTGTGGGTCAGCCCTGTGAGGGTCAGCCCTGTACTGGTCAGCTCTCTACTGGTTAGCCCTCTACTGGTCAGCCCTGTGTTGGTCAGCCCAGTGTGGGTCAGCCATGTACTGGTCAGCCCTGTACTGGTCAGCCCTGTGTGGGTCAGCCCTGTGTGGGTCAGCCCTGTACTGGGTAGCCCTGTGTGGGTCAGCCCTGTGTGGGTCAGCCCTGTGTGTGTCAGCCCTGTGAGGGACAGCACTGTTTTGGACAGCCCTGTGAGGGACAGCCCTGTGTTGGTCAGCCCTGTACTGGTCAGCCCTGTACTGGTCAGCCCTGTGTGGGTCAGCCCTGTATGGTCAGCCCTGTGTTGGTCTAGCCTGTACTGGTCAGCCCTGTACTGGTCATCCCTGTACTGGTCAGACCTGTTTTGGTCAGCCCTGTGATGGTCAGCCCTGTGTTGGTCAGCACTGTGTGGGTCAGCCCTGTACTGGTCAGACCTGTACTGGTCAGCCCTGTGTTGGTCAGCACTGTGTGGGTCAGCCCTGTACTGGTCAGCCCTGTGTTGGTCAGACCTGTGTTGGTCAGTCCTGTGTTGGTCAGCCCTGTGTGGGTCAGGCCTGTGTGGGTCAGCCCTGTGTTGGTCAGCCCTGTGTGAGTCAGCCCTGTGTGGGTCAGCCCTGTGTGTGTCAGCCCTGTGAGGGACAGCACTGTATTGGTCAGCCCTGTGAGGGACAGCCCTGTGTTGGTCAGCACTGTACTGGTTAGCCCTGTACTGGTCAGCCCTGTGTGGGTCAGCCCTCTACTGGTCAGCCCTGTGTTGGTCAGCCCTATGTGGGTCAGTCTTGTACTGGTCAGCCCTGTACTGGTCAGCCCTGTACAGGTCAGCCCCGTGTGGGTCAGCCCTGTGGTGGTCAGCCCTGTACTGGGTAGCCCTGTGTGGGTCAGCCCTGTGTTGGTCAGCCCTGTGTGGGTCAGCCCTGTGACGGACAGCCCTGTGTTGGTCAGCCCTGTACTGGGTAGCCCTATGTGGGTCAGCCCTGTGTTGGTCAGCCCCATGTTGGTCAGCCCTGTACTGGTCAGCCCTATGTGGGTCAGCCCTGTGTGGGTCAGCCCTGTGTTGGTCAGCCCTGTACTGGTCAGCCCTGTACTGGTCAAACCTGTGTGGGTCAGCCCTCTACTGGTCAGCCCTGTGTTGGTCAGCCCTGTGTGGGTCAGCCCGGTGTTGGTCAGCCGTATACTGGGTAGCCCTGTGTTGGTCAGCCCTGTGTGGGTCAGCCCTGTGAGGGTCAGCCCTGTGAGGGTCAGCTCTCTACTGGTCAGCCCTCTACTCGTCAGCCCTGTGTTGGTCAGCCCAGTGTGGGTCAGTCATGTACTGGTCAGCCCTGTACTGGTCAGCCCTGTGTGGATCAGCCCTGTGTTGGTCAGCCCTGTGTGGGTCAGCCCTGTATGGGTCAGCCCTGTGAGGGTCAGCCATGTACTGGATAGCCCTGTATTGGTCAGCCCTGTACTAGTTAGCCCTGTGTGGGTCAACACTCTGTGGGTCAGCCCTGTACTGGTCAGCCCTGTGTTGGTCAGCTCTGTGTGGGTAAGCTTTGTATTGGTCAGCCCTGTACTGGTCAGCCCTGTACTGGTCAACCCTGTGTGGGTCAGCCCTCTACTGGTCAGCCCTGTGTTGGTCAGCCCTGTGTGGGTCAGCCCGGTGTTGGTCAGCCGTATACTGGGTAGCCCTGTGTTGGTCAGCCCTGTGTGGGTCAGCCCTGTGAGGGTCAGCCCTGTACTGGTCAGCTCTCTACTGGTCAGCCATGTACTGGTCAGTCCTGTGTTGGTCAGCCCAGTGTTGGTCAGCCCTGTGTGGGTCAGCCCTGTATGGGTCAGCCCTGTGAGGGTCAGCCATGTACTGGGTAGCCCTGTATTGGTCAGCCCTGTACTAGTCAGCCCTGTGTGGGTCAACACTGTGTGGGTCAGTCCTCTACTGGTCAGCCCTGTGTTGATCAGCCCTGTGTGGGTCAGCTTTGTACTGGTCAGCCCTGTACTGGTCAGCCCTGTACTGGTCAGCCCTGTGTGGGTCAGCCCTGTATGGTCAGCCCTGTGTTGGTCTAGCCTGTACTGGTCAGCCCTGTACTGGTCATCCCTGTAGTGGTCAGACCTGTTTTGGTCAGCCCAGTGATGGTCAGCCCTGTGTTGGTCAGCACTGTGTGGGTCAGCCCTGTACTGGTCAGCCCTGTATGGGTCAGCCCTGTGTGGGTTAGACCTGTGTTGGTCAGTCCTGTGTTGGTCAGCCCTGTGTGGGCCAGCCCTGTGTTGGTCAGCCCTGTGTGGATCAGCCCTGTGTGGGTCAGCCCTGTGTGTGTCAGCCCTGTGAGGGACAGCACTGTTTTGGTCAGCCCTGTGTGGGTCAGCCCTGTGTTGGTCAGCCCTGTGTGGGTCAGCCCTGTGAGGGACAGCCCCGTGTTGGTCAGCGCTGTGTGGGTCAGCCCTGTGTTGGTCAGCCCTGTACTGGTCAACCCTGTGTGGGTCAGCCCTCTACTGGTCAGCCCTGTGTTGGTCAGCCCTGTGTGGGTCAGCCCGGTGTTGGTCAGCCGTATACTGGGTAGCCCTGTGTTGGTCAGCCCTGTATGGGTCAGCCCTGTGAGGGTCAGCCCTGTACTGGTCAGCTCTCTACTGGTCAGCCCTCTACTGGTCAGCCCTGTGTTGGTCAGCCCAGTGTGGGTCAGCCATGTACTGGTCAGCCCTGTACTGGTCAGCCCTGTGTGGGTCAGCCCTGTGTGGGTCAGCCCATGTGTGTGTCAGCCCTGTGAGGGACAGCACTGTTTTGGTCAGCCCTGTGAGGGACAGCCCTGTGTTGGTCAGCCCTGTACTGGTCAGCCCTGTACTGGTCAGCCCTGTGTGGGTCAGCCCTGTATGGTCAGCCCTGTGTTGGTCTAGCCTGTACTGGTCAGCCCTGTACTGGTCAGCCCTGTGTGGGTCAGCCCTGTATGGTCAGCCCTGTGTTGGTCTAGCCTGTACTGGTCAGCCCTGTACTGGTCATCCCTGTACTGGTCAGACCTGTTTTGGTCAGCCCAGTGATGGTCAGCCCTGTGTTGGTCAGCACTGTGTGGGTCAGCACTGTGTGGGTCAGCCCTGTGTGGGTCAGCCCTGTGTTGGTCAGCACTGCGTGGGTCAGCCCTGTACTGGTCAGACCTGTACTGGTCAGCCCTGTGTTGGTCAGCACTGTGTGGGTCAGCCCTGTGTGGGTCAGCCCTGTGTGGGTCAGACCTGTGTTGGTCAGCCCTGTGTGGGTCAGTCCTGTGTTGGTCAGCCCTGTGTGGGTCAGCCCTGTGTGGTTCAGCCCTGTGTGTGTCAGCCCTGTGAGGAACAGCACTGTTTTGGTCAGCCCTGTGAGGGACAGCCCTGTGTTGGTCAGCCCTGTACTGGGTAGCCCTATGTGGGTCAGCTCTGTGTTGGTCAGCCCCGTGTTGGTCAGCCCTGTACTGGTCAGCCCTATGTGGGTCAGCTCTGTGTGGGTCAGCCCTGTGTTGGTCAGCCCTGTACTGGTCAGCCCTGTACTGGTCAACCCTGTGTGGGTCAGCCCTCTACTGGTCAGCCCTGTGTTGGTCAGCCCTGTGTGGGTCAGCCCAGTGTTGGTCAGCCGTATACTGGGTAGCCCTGTGTTGGTCAGCCCTTTGTGGGTCAGCCCTGTGAGGGTCAGCCCTGTACCGGTCAGCTCTCTACTGGTCAGCCCTCTACTGGTCAGCCCTGTGTTGGTCAGCCCAGTGTAGGTTAGCCATGTACTGGTCAGCCCTGTACTGGTCAGCCCTGTGTGGGTCAGCCCTGTGTTGGTCAGCCCTGTGTGGGTCAGCCCTGTATGGGTCAGCCCTGTGAGGGTCAGCCATGTACTGGGTAGCACTGTATTGGTCAGCTCTGTACTAGTCAGCCCTGTGTGGGTCAACACTGTGTGGGTCAGCCCTCTACTGGTCAGCCCTGTGTTGGTCAGCCCTGTGTGGGTCAGCTTTGTACTGGTCAGCCCTGTACTGGTCAGCCCTGTACTGGTCAGCCCTGTGTGGGTCAGCCCTGTATGGTCAGCCCTGTGTTGGTCTACCCTGTACTGGTCAGCCCTGTACTGGTCATCCCTGTACTGGTCAGACCTGTTTTGGTCAGCCCAGTGATGGTCAGCCCTGTACTGGTCAGCACTGTGTGGGTCAGCCCTGTGTGGGTCAGCCCTGTGAGGGGCAGCCCTGTGTTGGTTAGCCCTATGTGGGTCAGTCCTTTGTTGGGTCAGTCCTTTGTTGGGTCAGCCCTGTGTTGGTCAGCCCTGTGTGGGTCAGCCCTGTGAGGGACAGCCCTATGAGGGGCAGCCCTGTGTTGGTCAGCCCTCTACTGGTCAGCCCTGTTTTGGTCAGCCCTATGTGGGTCAGCCTTGTACTGGTCAGCCCTGTGTTGGTCAGCTCTGTACTGGGTAGCCCTGTGTGGGTCAGCCCTGTGAGGGACCGCCCTGTGTTGGTCAGCCCTGTGAGGGTCAGCCCTGTGTGGGTCAGCCCTGTGTTGGTCAGCCCTGTACTGGTCAGCCCTATGTGGGTCAGCCCTGTGTGGGTCAGTACTGTATGGTCAGCCCTGTGTTGGTCTAGCCTGTACTGGTCAGCCCTGTACTGGTCATCCCTGTACTGGTCAGACCTGTTTTGGTCAGCCCAGTGATGGTCAGCCCTGTACTGGTCAGCACTGTGTGGGTCAGCCCTGTGTGGGTCAGCCCTGTGTGGGTCAGCCCTGTGTTGGTCAGCACTGTGTGGGTCAGCCCTGTGTGGGTCAGCCCTGTGTGGGTCAGACCGTTGTTGGTCAGCCCTGTGTTGGTCAGCCCTGTGTGGGTCAGCCCTGTGTGGGTCAGCCCTGTGAGGGACAGCACTGTTTTGGTCAGCCCTGTGAGGGACAGCCCTGTGTTGGTCAGCACTGTACTGGTTAGCCCTGTACTGGTCAGCCCTGTGTGGGTCAGCCCTCTACTGGTCAGCCCTGTGTTGGTCAGCCCTATGTGGGTCAGCCTTGTACTGGTCAGCCCTGTACTGGTCAGCCCTGTACTGGTCAGCCCTGTGTGGGTTAGTCCTTTACTGGTCAGCCCTGTGTTGGTCAGCCCTGTGTGGGTTAGCCCTGTGAGAGACAGCCCTGTGTTGGTCAGCCCTGTGAGGGTCAGCCCTGTGTTGGTCAGCCCTGTACTGGGTAGCACTATGTGGGTCAGCTCTGTGTTGGTCAGCCCCGTGTTGGTCAGCCCTGTACTGGTCAGCCCTATGTTGGTCAGCCCTGTGTTGGTCAGCCCTGTGTTGGTCAGCCCTGTACTGGTCAGCCCTGTACTGGTCAACCCTGTGTGGGTCAGCCCTCTACTGGTCAGCCCTGTGTTGGTCAGCCCTGTGTGGGTCAGCCCAGTGTTGGTCAGCCGTATACTGGGTAGCCCTGTGTTGGTCAGCCCTTTGTGGGTCAGCCCTGTGAGGGTCAGCCCTGTACCGGTCAGCTCTCTACTGGTCAGCCCTCTACTGGTCAGCCCTGTGTTGGTCAGCCCAGTGTGGGTTAGCCGTGTACTGGTCAGCCCTGTACTGGTCAGCCCTGTGTGGGTCAGCCCTGTGTTGGTCAGCCCTGTGTGGGTCAGCCCTGTATGGGTCAGCCCTGTGAGGGTCAGCCATGTACTGGGTAGCCCTGTATTGGTCAGCCCTGTACTAGTCAGCCCTGTGTGGGTCAGCCCTCTACTAGTCAGCCCTGTGTGGGTCAGCCCTCTACTGGTCTGCCCTGTGTGGGTCAGCTTTGTACTGGTCAGCCCTGTACTGGTCAGCCCTGTACTGGTCAGCCCTGTGTGGGTCAGCCCTGTATGGTCAGCCCTGTGTTGGTCTAGCCTGTACTGGTCAGCCCTGTACTGGTCAGACCTGTTTTGGTCAGCCCAGTGATGGTCAGCCCTGTACTGGTCAGCACTGTGTGGGTCAGCCCTGTGCGGGTCAGCCCTATGAGGGGCAGCCCTATGTTGGTTAGCCCTATGTGGGTCAGTCCTTTGTTGGGTCAGTCCTGTGTTGGTCAGCCCTGTGTGGGTCAGCCCTGTGAGGGACAGCCCTATGAGGGGCAGCCCTGTGTTGGTCAGCGTTATGTGGGTCAGCCCTCTGTTGGGTTAGCCCTGTGTGGTCAGCCCCGTGTTGGTCAGCACTGTGTGGGTCAGCCCTGTACTGGTCAGCCCTGTGTGGGTCAGCCCTGTGTTGGTCAGCACTGTGTGGGTCAGACATGTGTTGGTCAGCACTGTGTGGGTCAGCCCTGTACTGGTCAGCCCTGTGTGGGTCAGCCCTGTGTTGGTCAGCACTGTGTGGGTCAGCCTTGTACTGGTCAGCCCTGTACTGGTCAGCCCTGTATGGTCAGCCCTGTGTGGGTCAGCCCTGTGTGGGTCAGACCTGTGTTGGTCAGTCCTGTGTTGGTCAGCCCTCTGTTGGTCAGCCCTGTGTGGGTCAGCCCTGTGTGTGTCAGCCCTGTGAGGGACAGCACTGTTTTGGTCAGCCCTGTGAGGGACAGCCCTGTACTGGGTAGCCCTGTGTGGGTCAGCCCTGTGTGGGTCAGCATTGTACTGGTCAGCCCTGTACTGGTCAGCCCTGTACTGGTCAGCCCTGTGTTGGTCAGCCCTGTGTGGGTCAGCCCTGTACTGGGTAGCCCTGTGTGGGTCAGCCCTGTGAGGGACAGCCCTGTGTGGGTCAGCCCTGTACTGGGTAGCCCTGTGTGGGTCAGCCCTGTGAGGGACAGCCCTGTGTTGGTCAGCCCTGTACTGGTCAGCCCTGTGTGGGTCAGCCCTCCACTGGTCAGCCCTGTGTTGGTCAGCCCTGTGTGGGTCAGCCCGGTGTTGGTCAGCCCTGTACTGGTCAGCCCTGTGTGGGTCAGCCCTCCACTGGTCAGCCCTGTGTTGGTCAGCCCTGTGTGGATCAGCCCAGTGTTGGTCAGCCCTGTGAGGGTCAGCCTAGTACTGGTCAGCTCTCTACTGGTCAGCCCTCTACTGGTCAGCCCTGTGTTGGTCAGCCCAGTGTGGGTCAGCCATGTACTGGTCAGCCCTGTACTGGTCAGACCTGTGTGGGTCAGCCCTGTGTTTGTCAGCCCTGTACTAGGTAGCCCTGTGTGGGTCAGCCCTGTGTTGGTCAGCCCTGTGTGGGTCAGCCCTGTATGGGTCAGCCCTGTGAGGGTCAGCCATGTACTGGGTAGCCCTGTATTGGTCAGCCCTGTACTAGTCAGCCCTGTGTGGGTCAACACTGTGTGGGTCAGCCCACTACTGGTCAACCCTGTGTTGGTCAGCCCTGTGTGGGTCAGCTTTGTACTGGTCAGCCCTGTACTGGTCAGCCCTGTACTGGTCAGCCCTGTGTGGGTCAGCCCTGTGTGGGTCAGCCCTGTGAGGGACAGCCCTGTGTTGATCAGCCCTATGTGGGTCAGCCCTGTACTGGGTAGCCCTGTGTGGGTCAGCCCTGTGTGGGTCAGCCCTGTATGGTCAGCCCTGTGTTGGTCTACCCTGTACTGGTCAGCCCTGTACTGGTCATCCCTGTACTGGTCAGACCTGTTTTGGTCAGCCCAGTGATGGTCAGCCCTGTACTGGTCAGCACTGTGTGGGTCAGCCCTGTGAGGGACAGCCCTGTGTGGGTCCGCCCTATGTGGGTCAGCCCTTTGTTGGTTCAGTCCTGTGTTGGTCAGCCCTGTGAGGGACAGCCCTGTGTTGGTCAGCCCTGTGTGGGTCAGCCCTGTACTGGTCAGCACTGTACTGGGTGCCATGTGTGGGTCAGCCCTGTGTTGGTCAGATCTGTACTGGTCAGCCCTGTGTTGGTCAGCATTGTGTGGGTCAGCCCTGTGTTGGTCAGCCCTGTGTTGGTCAGCCCTGTGTGGGTCAGCTTTGTACTGGTCAGCCCTGTACTGGTCAGCCCTGTACTGGTCGGCCCTGTGTGGGTCAGCCCTGTATGGTCAGCCCTGTGTTGGTCTAGCCTGTACTGGTCAGCCCTGTACAGGTCATCCCTGTACTGGTCAGACCTGTTTTGGTCAGCCCAGTGATGGTCAGCCCTGAGTTGGTCAGCACTGTGTGGGTAAGCCCTGTACTGGTCAGCCCTGTGTGGGTCAGCCCTGTGTTGGTCAGCACTGTGTGTGTCAGCCCTGTGTGGGTCAGCCCTGTGTGGGTCAGACCTGTGTTGGTCAGTCCTGTGTTGGCCAGCCCTGTGTGGGTCAGCCCTATGTTGGTCAGCCCTGTGTGGGTCAGCCCTGTGTGTGTCAGCCCTGTGAGGGACAGCACTGTTTTGGTCAGCCCTGTGAGGGACAGCCCTGTGTTGGTCAGCACTGTACTGGTTAGCCCTGTACTGGTCAGCCCTGTGTGGGTCAGCCCTCTACTGGTCAGCCCTGTGTTGGTCAGCCCTATGTGGGTCAGCCTTGTACTTGTCAGCCTTGTACTGGTCAGCCCTGTACTGGTCAGCCCTGTGTGGGTCAGCCCTGTGTTGGTCAGCCCTGTACTGGGTAGCCCTGTGTGGGTCAGCCCTGTGTTGGTCAGCCCTGTGTAAGTCAGCCCTGTGTGGGTCAGCCCTGTGTGTGTCAGCCCTGTGAGGGACAGCACTGTTTTGGTCAGCCCTGTGAGGGACAGCCCTGTGTTGGTCAGCACTGTACTGGTTAGCCCTGTACTGGTCAGCCCTGTGTGGGTCAGCCCTCTACTGGTCAGCACTGTGTTGGTCAGCCCTATGTGGATCAGCCTTGTACTGGTCAGCCCTGTACTGGTCAGCCCTGTTCTGGTCAGCCCTGTGTGGGTCAGCCCTGTGTTGGTCAGCCCTGTACTGGGTAGCCCTGTGTGGGTCAGCCCTGTGTTGGTCAGCCCTGTGTGGGTCAGCCCTGTGAGGGACAGCCCTGTGTTGGTCAGCCCTGTGAGGGTCAGCCCTGTGTTGGTCAGCCCTGTGTTGGTCAGCCCTGTACTGGGTAGCCCTATGTGGGTCAGCCCTGTGTTGGTCAGCCCTGTGTTGGTCAGCCCTGTACTGGTCAGCCCTATGTGGGTCAGCCCTGTGTGGGTCAGCCCTGTGTTGGTCAGCCCTGTACTGGTCAGCCCTGTACTGGTCAACCCTGTGTTGGTCAGCCCTCTACTGGTCAGCCCTGTGTTGGTCAGCCCTGTGTGGGTCAGCCCAGTGTTGGTCAGCCGTATACTGGGTAGCCCTGTGTGGGTCAGCCCTGTGTGGGTCAGCCCTGTATGGTCAGCCCTGTGTTGGTCTACCCTGTACTGGTCAGCCCTGTACTGGTCATCCCTGTACTGGTCAGACCTGTTTTGGTCAGCCCAGTGATGGTCAGCCCTGTACTGGTCAGCACTGTGTGGGTCAGCCCTGTGAGGGACAGCACTGTTTTGGTCAGCCCTGTGTGGGTCAGCCCTGTGTGGGTCAGACCTGTGTTGGTCAGTCCTGTGTTGGCCAGCCCTGTGTGGGTCAGCCCTGTGTTGGTCAGCCCTGTGTGGGTCAGCCCTGTGTGTGTCAGCCCTGTGAGGGACAGCACTGTTTTGGTCAGCCCTGTGAGGGACAGCCCTGTGTTGGTCAGCACTGTACTGGTTAGCCCTGTACTGGTCAGCCCTGTGTGGGTCAGCCCTCTACTGGTCAGCCCTGTGTTGGTCAGCCCTATGTGGGTCAGCCTTGTACTTGTCAGCCTTGTACTGGTCAGCCCTGTACTGGTCAGCCCTGTGTGGGTCAGCCCTGTGTTGGTCAGCCCTGTACTGGGTAGCCCTGTGTGGGTCAGCCCTGTGTTGGTCAGCCCTGTGTAAGTCAGCCCTGTGTGGGTCAGCCCTGTGTGTGTCAGCCCTGTGAGGGACAGCACTGATTTGGTCAGCCATGTGAGGGACAGCCCTGTGTTGGTCAGCACTGTACTGGTTAGCCCTGTACTGGTCAGCCCTGTGTGGGTCAGCCCTCTACTGGTCAGCACTGTGTTGGTCAGCCCTATGTGGATCAGCCTTGTACTGGTCAGCCCTGTACTGGTCAGCCCTGTTCTGGTCAGCCCTGTGTGGGTCAGCCCTGTGTTGGTCAGCCCTGTACTGGGTAGCCCTGTGTGGGTCAGCCCTGTGTTGGTCAGCCCTGTGTGGGTCAGCCCTGTGAGGGACAGCCCTGTGTTGGTCAGCCCTGTGAGGGTCAGCCCTGTTTTGGTCAGCCCTGTGTTGGTCAGCCCTGTACTGGGTAGCCCTATGTGGGTCAGCCCTGTGTTGGTCAGCCCCGTGTTGGTCAGCCCTGTACTGGTCAGCCCTATGTGGGTCAGCCCTGTGTGGGTCAGCCCTGTGTTGGTCAGCCCTGTACTGGTCAGCCCTGTACTGGTCAACCCTGTGTTGGTCAGCCCTCTACTGGTCAGCCCTGTGTTGGTCAGCCCTGTGTGGGTCAGCCCAGTGTTGGTCAGCCGTATACTGGGTAGCCCTGTGTGGGTCAGCCCTGTGTGGGTCAGCCCTGTATGGTCAGCCCTGTGTTGGTCTACCCTGTACTGGGCAGCCCTGTACTGGTCATCCCTGTACTGGTCAGACCTGTTTTGGTCAGCCCAGTGATGGTCAGCCCTGTACTGGTCAGCACTGTGTGGGTCAGCCCTGTGAGGGACAGCCCTGTGTTGGTCCGCCCTATGTGGGTCAGCCCTTTGTTGGTTCAGTCCTGTGTTGGTCAGCCCTGTGAGGGACAGCCCTGTGTTGGTCAGCCCTGTGTGGGTCAGACCTGTACAGGTAGCCCTGTGTGGGTCAGCCCTGTATGGGTCAGCCCTGTGTTGGTCAGCCCTGTGTGGGTCAGCCCTGTACTGGTCAGCACTGTACTGGGTGCCATGTGTGGGTCAGCCCTGTGTTGGTCAGATCTGTACTGGTCAGCCCTGTGTTGGTCAGCATTGTGTGGGTCAGCCCTGTGTTGGTCAGCCCTGTGTTGGTCATCCCTGTACTGGTCAGCCCTGTGTTGGTCAGCCCTGTGTGGGTCAGCTTTGTACTGGTCAGCCCTGTACTGGTCAGCCCTGTACTGGTCAGCCCTGTGTGGGTCAGCCCTGTATGGTCAGCCCTGTGTTGGTCTAGCCTGTACTGGTCAGCCCTGTACAGGTCATCCCTGTACTGGTCAGACCTGTTTTGGTCAGCCCAGTGATGGTCAGCCCTGAGTTGGTCAGCACTGTGTGGGTAAGCCCTGTACTGGTCAGCCCTGTGTGGGTCAGCCCTGTGTTGGTCAGCACTGTGTGTGTCAGCCCTGTGTGGGTCAGCCCTGTGTGGGTCAGACCTGTGTTGGTCAGTCCTGTGTTGGCCAGCCCTGTGTGGGTCAGCCCTGTGTTGGTCAGCCCTGTGTGGGTCAGCCCTGTGTGTGTCAGCCCTGTGAGGGACAGCACTGTTTTGGTCAGCCCTGTGAGGGACAGCCCTGTGTTGGTCAGCACTGTACTGGTTAGCCCTGTACTGGTCAGCCCTGTGTGGGTCAGCCCTCTACTGGTCAGCCCTGTGTTGGTCAGCCCTATGTGGGTCAGCCTTGTACTTGTCAGCCTTGTACTGGTCAGCCCTGTACTGGTCAGCCCTGTGTGGGTCAGCCCTGTGTTGGTCAGCCCTGTACTGGGTAGCCCTGTGTGGGTCAGCCCTGTGTTGGTCAGCCCTGTGTAAGTCAGCCCTGTGTGGGTCAGCCCTGTGTTGGTCAGCCCTGTGTGGGTCAGCCCTGTGAGGGACAGCCCTGTGTTGGTCAGCCCTGTGAGGGTCAGCCCTGTGTTGGTCAGCCCTGTGTTGGTCAGCCCTGTACTGGTCAGCCCTATGTGGGTCAGCCCTGTGTGGGTCAGCCCTGTGTTGGTCAGCCCTGTACTGGTCAGCCCTGTACTGGTCAACCCTGTGTTGGTCAGCCCTCTACTGGTCAGCCCTGTGTTGGTCAGCCCTGTGTGGGTCAGCACTGTGTGGGTCAGCCCTGTGTGGGTCAGCCCTATGAGGGACAGCCCTTTGTTGGTCAGCTCTATGTGGGTCAGTCCTTTGTTCGGTCAGTCCTGTGTTGGTCAGCCCTGTGTGGGTCAGCCCTGTGATGGACAGCCCTGTGTTGGTCAGCTTTATGTGGGTCAGCCCTCTGTTGGGTCAGCCCTGTGTTGGTCAGCCCTGTGTGGGTCAGCCCTGTGTTGGTCATCACTGTGTGGGTCAGCACTGTGTTGGTCAGCCCTGTACTGCTCAGCCCTGTGTGGGTCAGCCCTGTGTTGGTCAGCACTGTGTGGGTCAGACATGTGTTGGTCAGCCCTGTGTGGGTCAGCCCTGTACTGGTCAGCCCTGTGTGTGTCAGCCCTGTGTTGGTCAGCACTGTGTGGGTCAGCCCTGTACTGGTCAGCCCTGTGTTGGTCAGCCCAGTGTGGGTCAGCCTTGTACGGTCAGCCCTGTACTGGTCAGCCCTGTATGGTCAGCCCTGTGTGGGTCAGCCCTGTGTGGGTCAGCCCTGTGTTGGTCAGTCCTGTGTTGGTCAGTCCTGTGTTGGTCAGCCCTGTGTGGGTCAGCCCTGTGTGGGTCAGCCCTGTGTGTGTCAGCCCTGTGCGGGACAGCACTGTTTTGGTCAGCCCTGTGAGGGACAGCCCTGTATTGGTCAGCACTGTACAGGGTAGCCCTGTGTGGGTCAGCCCTCTACTGGTCAGCCCTGTGTTGGTCAGCCCTGTGTGGGTCAGCATTGTACTGGTCAGCCCTGTACTGGTCAGCCCTGTACTGGTCAGCCCTGTGTTGGTCAGCCCTGTGTGGGTCAGCCCTGTACTGGGTAGCCCTGTGTGGGTCAGCCCTGTGAGGGACAGCCCTGTGTTGGTCAACCATGTACTGGGTAGCCCTGTGTGGGTCAGCCCTGTGAGGGATAGCCCTGTGTTGGTCAACCATGTACTGGTCAGCCCTGTGTGGGTCAGCCCTCCACTGGTCAGCCCTGTGTTGGTCTGCCCTGTGTGGATCAGCCCAGTGTTGGTCAGCCCTGTGAGGGTCAGCCCAGTACTGGTCAGCTCTCTACTGGTCAGCCCTCTACTGGTCAGCCCCGTATTGGTCAGCCATGTACTGGTCAGCCCTGTACTGGTCAGCCCTGTGTGGGTCAGCCCTGTGTTGGTCAGCCCTGTACTAGGTAGCCCTGTGTGGGTCAGCCCTGTGTTGGTCAGCCCTGTGTGGGTCAGCCCTGTATGGGTCAGCCCTGTGTGGTTCAGCCCTGTGTTGGTCAGCCCTGTACTAGGTAGCCCTGTGTGGGTCAGCCCTGTGTTGGCCAGCCCTGTGTGGGTCAGCCCTGTGCTAGTCAGCCCTGTGTGGGTCAACACTGTGTGGGTCAGCCCTCTACTGGTCTGCCCTGTGTTGGTCAGCCCTGTGTGGGTCAGCTTTGTACTGGTCAGCCCTGTACTGGTCAGCCCTGTGTGGGTCAGCCCTGTGTGGTCAGCCCTGTGTGGGTCATCCCTGTACTGGGTAGCCCTGTGTGGGTCAGCCCTGTGTGGGTCAGCCCTGTATGGTCAGCCCTGTGTTGGTCTACCCTGTGTTGGTCAGCACTGTGTGGGTCATTCCTGTACTGGTCAGACATGTTTTGGTCAGCCCAGTGATGGTCAGCCCTGTACTGGTCAGCACTGTGTGGGTCAGTCCTGTGTGGGTCAGCCCTGTGTTGGTCCGCCCTATGTGGGTCAGCCCTTTGTTGGTTCAGTCCTGTGTTGGTCAGCCCTGTGAGGGACAGCCCTGTGTTGGTCAGCTTTATGTGGGTCAGCCCTCTGTTGGGTCAGCCCTGTGTTGGTCAGCCCTGTGTGGGTCAGACCTGTACAGGTAGCCCTGTGTGGGTCAGCCCTGTATGGGTCAGCCCTGTGTTGGTCAGCCCTGTGTGGGTCAGCCCTGTGTGGGTCAGCCCTGTACTGGTCAGCCCTGTGTTGGTCAGCATTGTGTGGGTCAGCCCTGTGTTGGTCAGCTTTATGTGGGTCAGCCCTCTGTTGGGTCAGCCCTGTGTTGGTCAGCCCTGTGTGGGTCAGACCTGTACAGGTAGCCCTGTGTGGGTCAGCCCTGTATGGGTCAGCCCTGTGTGGGTCAGCTTTGTACTGGTCAGCCCTGTACTGGTCAGCCCTGTACTGGTCAGCCCTGTGTGGGTCAGCCCTGTATGGTCAGCCCTGTGTTGGTCTAGCCTGTACTGGTCAGCCCTGTACAGGACATCCCTGTACTGGTCAGACCTGTTTTGGTCAGCCCAGTGATGGTCAGCCCTGTGTTGGTCAGCACTGTGTGGGTAAGCCCAGTACTGGTCAGCCCTGTGTGGGTCAGCCCTGTGTTGGTCAGCACTGTGTGTGTCAGCCCTGTGTGGGTCAGCCCTGTGTGGGCCAGACCTGTGTTGGTCAGTCCTGTGTTGGCCAGCCCTGTGTGGGTCAGCCCTGTGTTGGTCAGCCCTGTGTGGGTCAGCCCTGTGTGTGTAAGCCCTGTGAGGGACAGCCCTGTTTTGGTCAGCCCTGTGAGGGACAGCCCTGTGTTGGTCAGCACTGTACTGGTTAGCCCTGTACTGGTCAGCCCTGTATGGGTCAGCCCTCTACTGGTCAGCCCTGTGTTGGTCAGCTTTATGTGGGTCAGCCCTCTGTTGGGTCAGCCCTGTGTTGGTCAGCCCTGTGTGGGTCAGACCTGTACAGGTAGCCCTGTGTGGGTCAGCCCTGTATGGGTCAGCCCTGTGTGGGTCAGCTTTGTACTGGTCAGCCCTGTACTGGTCAGCCCTATACTGGTCAGCCCTGTGTGGGTCAGCCCTGTGTTGGTCAGCACTGTGTGTGTCAGCCCTGTGTGGGTCAGCCCTGTGTGGGCCAGACCTGTGTTGGTCAGTCCTGTGTTGGCCAGCCCTGTGTGGGTCAGCCCTGTGTTGGTCAGCCCTGTGTGGGTCAGCCCTGTGTGTGTAAGCCCTGTGAGGGACAGCACTGTTTTGGTCAGCCCTGTGAGGGACAGCCCTGTGTTGGTCAGCACTGTACTGGTTAGCCCTGTACTGGTCAGCCCTGTATGGGTCAGCCCTCTACTGGTCAGCCCTGTGTTGGTCAGCCCTATGTGGGTCTGCCTTGTACTGGTCAGCCCTGTACTGGTCAGCCCTGTACTGGTCAGCCCTGTGTGGGTCAGCCCTGTGTTGGTCAGCCCTGTACTGGGTAGCCCTGTGTGGGTCAGCCCTGTGTTGGTCAGCCCTGTGTGGGTCAGCCCTGTGAGGGACAGCCCTGTGTTGGTCAGCCCTGTTTTGGTCAGCCCTGTACTGGGTTGCCCTATGTGGGTCAGCCCTGTGTTGGTCAGCCCCGTGTTGGTCAGCCCTGTACTGGTCAGCCCTATGTGGGTCAGCCCTGTGTGGGTCAGCCCTGTGTTGGTCAGCCCTGTACTGGTCAGCCCTGTACTGGTCAACCCTGTGTGGGTCAGCCGTATACTGGGTAGCCCTGTGTTGGTCAGCCCTGTGTGGGTCAGCCCTGTGAGGGTCAGCCCTGTGAGGGTCAGCTCTCTACTGGTCAGCCCTCTACTGGTCAGCCCTGTGTTGGTCAGCCCAGTGTGGGTTAGCCATGTACTGGTCAGCCCTGTACTGGTCAGCCCTGTGTTGGTCAGCCCTGTGTGGGTCAGCCCTGTATGGGATAGCCCTGTGAGTGTCAGCCATGTACTGGGTAGCCCTGTATTGGTCAGCCCTGTACTAGTCAGCCCTGTGTGGGTCAACACTGTGTGGGTCAGCCCTCTACTGGTCAGCCCTGTGTTGGTCAGCCCTTTGTGGGTCAGCTTTGTACTGGTCAGCCCTGTACTGGTCAGCCCTGTACTGGTCAGCCCTGTGTGGGTCAGCTCTGTATGGTCAGCCCTGTGTTGGTCTACCCTGTACTGGTCAGCCCTGTACTGGTCATCCCTGTACTGGTCAGACCTGTTTTGGTCAGCCCAGTGATGGTCAGCCCTGTACTGGTCAGCACTGTGTGGGTCAGCCCTGTGTGGGTCAGCCCTGTGAGGGACAGCCCTGTGTTGGTCAGCCCTATGTGGGTCAGTCCATTGTTGGGTCAGTCCTGTGTTGGTCAGCCCTGTGTGGGTCAGCCCTGTGAGGGACAGCCCTATGAGGGGCAGCCCTGTGTTGGTCAGCTTTATGTGGGTCAGCCCTCTGTTGGGTTAGCCCTGTGTTGGTCAGCCCTGTGTGGTCAGCCCTGTGTTGGTCAGCACTGTGTGGGTCAGCCCTGTACTGGTCAGCCCTGTGTGGGTCAGCCCTGTGTTGGTCAGCACTGTGTGGGTCAGCCCTATGAGGGACAGCCCTTTGTTGGTCAGCCCTATGTGGGTCAGTCCTTTGTTGGGTCAGTCCTGTGTTGGTCAGCCCTGTGTGGGTCAGCCCTGTGAGGGACAGCCCTGTGTTGGTCAGCTTTATGTGGGTCAGCCCTCTGTTGGGTCAGCCCTGTGTTGGTCAGCCCTGTGTGGGTCAGCCCTGTGTTGGTCAGCACTGTGTGGGTCAGCCCTGTACTGGTCAGCCCTGTGTGGGTCAGCCCTGTGTTGGTCAGCACTGTGTGGGTCAGCCCTGTACTGGTCAGCCCTGTGTGGGTCAGACCTGTGTTGGTCAGCCCTGTGTGGGTCAGCCCTGTACTGGTCAGCACTGTGTGGGTCAGCCCTGTGTTGGTCAGCACTGTGTGGGTCAGACCTGTGTTGGTCAGCCCTGTGTGGGTCAGCCCTGTACTGGTCAGCCCTGTGTGGGTCAGCCCTGTGTTGGTCAGCACTGTGTGGGTCAGCCCTGTACTGGTCAGCCCTGTGTTGGTCAGCCCAGTGTGGGTCAGCCTTGTACTGGTCAGTCCTGTACTGGTCAGCCCTGTATGGTCAGCCCTGTGTGGGTCAGCCCTGTGTGGGTCAGACCTGTGTTGGTCAGTCCTATGTCGGTCAGCCCTGTGTGGGTCAGCCCTGTGTTGGTCAGCACTGTGTGGGTCAGACCTGTGTTGGTCAGCCCTGTGTGGGTCAGCCCTGTACTGGTCAGCCCTGTGTGGGTCAGCCCTGTGTTGGTCAGCACTGTGTGGGTCAGCCCTGTACTGGTCAGCCCTGTGTTGGTCAGCCCAGTGTGGGTCAGCCTTGTACTGGTCAGTCCTGTACTGGTCAGCCCTGTATGGTCAGCCCTGTGTGGGTCAGCCCTGTGTGGGTCAGACCTGTGTTGGTCAGTCCTATGTCGGTCAGCCCTGTGTGGGTCAGCCCTGTGTGGGTCAGCCCTGTGTTGGTCAGCCCTCTGTTGGTCAGCCCTGTGTGGGTCAGCCCTGTGTGTGTCAGCCCTGTGAGGGACAGCACAGTTTTGGTCAGCCCTGTGAGGGACAGCCCTGTGTTGGTCAGCACTGTACTGGGTAGCCCTGTGTGGGTCAGCCCTCTACTGGTCAGCCCTGTGTTGGTCAGCCCTGTGTGGGTCAGCATTGTACTGGTCAGCCCTGTACTGGTCAGCCCTGTGTGGGTCAGCCCTGTGTTGGTCAGCCGTGTACTGTAGCCCTGTGTGGGTCAGCCCTGTGTTGGTCAGCCCTGTGTGGGTCAGCCCTGTGAGGGACAGCCCTGTGTTGATCAGCCCTATGTGTGTCAGCCCTGTACTGGGTAGCCCTGTGTGGGTCAGCCCTGTGTTGGTCAGCCGTGTACTGTAGCCCTGTGTGGGTCAGCCCTGTGTGGGTCAGCCCTGTGTGGGTCAGCCCTGTGAGGGACCGCCCTGTATGGTCAGCCCTATGTGGGTCAGCCCTCCACTGGTCAGCCCTGTGTTGGTCAGCCCTGTGTGGGTCAGCCCGGTGTTGGTCAGCCCTGTACTGGTCAGCCCTGTGTGGGTCAGCCCTCCACTGGTCAGCCCTGTGTTGGTCAGCCCTGTGTGGGTCAGCCCAGTGTTGGTCAGCCCTGTGAGGGTCAGCCCTGTACTGGTCAGCTCTCTACTTGTCAGCCCTCTACTGGTCAGCCCTGTGTTGGTCAGCCCAGTGTGGGTCAGCCATGTACTGGTCAGCCCTCTACTGGTCAGCCCTGTGTGGGTCAGCCCTGTGTTGGTCTGCCCTGTGTGGGTCAGCCCTGTATGGGTCAGCCCTGTGAGGGTCAGCCATGTACTGGGTAGCCCTGTATTGGTCAGCCCTGTACTAGTCAGCCCTGTGTGGGTCAACACTGTGTGGGTCAGCCCTCTACTGGTCAGCCCTGTGTTGGTCAGCCCTGTGTGGGTCAGCTTTGTACTGGTCAGCCCTGTACTGGTCAGCCCTGTACTGGTCAGCCCTGTGTGGGTCAGCCCTGTATGGTCAGCCCTGTGTTGGTCTAGCCTGTACAGGTCAGCCCTGTACTGGTCATCCCTGTACTGGTCAGACCTGTTTTGGTCAGCCCTCTGTTGGGTCAGCCCTGTGTTGGTCAGCACTGTGTTGGTCAGCCCTATGTGGGTCAGCCCTTTGTTGGGTCAGTCCTGTGTTGGTCAGCCCTGTGTGGGTCAGCCCTGTGAGGGACAGCCCTGTGTTGGTCAGCTTTATGTGGGTCAGCCCTCTGTTGGGTCAGCCCTGTATGGGTCAGCCCTGTGTGGGTCAGACCTGTACAGGTAGCCCTGTGTGGGTCAGCCCTGTATGGGTCAGCCCTGTACTGGTCAGCGCTGTGTTGGTCATCCCTGTACTGGTCAGCCCAGTGTTGGTCAGCCCTGTGTGGGTCAGCCCTGTGTTGATCAGCCCTGTGTTGGTCATCCCTGTACTGGTCAGCCCAGTGTTGGTCAGCCCTGTGTGGGTCAGCCCTGTGATGGACAGCCCTGTGTTGGTCAGCCCTATGTGGGTCAGCCCTTTGTTGGGTCAGTCCTGTGTTGGTCAGCCCTGTGTGGGTCAGCCCTGTGAGGGACAGCCCTGTGTTGGTCAGCTTTATGTGGGTCAGCCCTCTGTTGGGTCAGCCCTGTGTTGGTCAGCCCTGTGTGGGTCAGACCTGTACAGGTAGCCCTGTGTGGGTCAGCCCTGTATGGGTCAGCCCTGTGTGGGTCAGCCCTGTGTGGGTCAGCCCTGTACTGGTCAGCGCTGTGTTGGTCATCCCTGTACTGGTCAGCCCAGTGTTGGTCAGCCCTGTGTGGGTCAGCCCTGTGTTGGTCAGATCTGTACTGGTCAGCCCTGTGTTGGTCAGCATTGTGTGGGTCAGCCCTGTGTTGATCAGCCCTGTGTTGGTCATCCCTGTACTGGTCAGCCCAGTGTTGGTCAGCCCTGTGTGGGTCAGCCCTGTGTTGGTCAGCCCTCTGTGGGTCAGACCTCTGTGGGTCAGCCCTGTGTTGGTCAGCCCTCTGTGGGTCAGCCCTGTGTGGGTCAGCCCTGTGTTGGTCAGCCCTCTGTGGGTCAGCCCTGTGTGAGTCAGCCCTGTGTTGGTCAGCACTGTGTGGGTCAGCCCTGTGTGGGTCAGCTCTGTGTTGGTCAGCCAAGTGTTGGGTCAGCCCTGTGAGGATAGCAAATGTGGTTCCTTTGTTCAAGAACAGGAGTAGGGATAACCCTAGTAACTATAGGCCGGTGAGTCTCACTTCTGTTGTGGGCAAAGTCTTAGAGAGAATTGTAAGGGATAGGATTTATGAACATCTGGGTAGGAATAATGTGATCAAGGATAGTCAGCATGGTTTTGTGAAGGGCAGGTCGTGCCTCACAAACCTTATTGACTTCTTTGAGAAGGTGACTAAGGAGGTAGACGAGGGGAAAGCAGTAGATGTGGTGTATATAGATTTTAGTAAAGGCGTTTGATAAGGTTCCCCATGGTAGACTACTGCAAAAAATACGGAGATATGGCATTGAGGGTGAGTTGGAGGTTTGGATTAGGAATTGGCTGGCTGGAAGAAGACAGAGGGTAGTAGTTGATGGCAAAGGTTCATCTTGGAGTGCCGTCACTAGCGGTGTTCCGCAAGGATCTGTTTTGGGACCATTGCTGTTTGTCATTTTTATAAATGACCTGGAGGAGGGGTTAGAAGGTTGGGTGAGCAAGTTTGCGGATGATACGAAAGTCGGAGGAGTTGTAGACAGTGAGGAAGGACGTGGCAGGTTAAGCGGGATATAGATAAGCTGCAGAACTGGGCATAAAGGTGGCAGATGGAGTTCAATGTAGCTAAGTGTGAGGTGATTCACTTTGGTAAGAGTAACAAAAAGATGGGGTACTGGGCTAACGGTCGGATACTTGGTAGTGTGGATGAGCAGAGGGATCTTAGTGTCCATGTACACAGATCTCTGAAAGTTGCCACCCAGGTAAATAGTGCGGTGAGGAAGGCATATGGCGTACTGGCTTTTATTGGTAGATGAATTGAGTTCCGGAGTCCTGAGGTCATGATGCAGTTGTATAAGACTCTGGTGCGGCCGCATCTGGAGTATTGTGTCCAGTTTTGGTCGCCATACTATAGGAAGGATGTGGAGGCACTGGAACGGGTGCAGAGGAGGTTTACCAGGATGTTGCCTGGTATGGTAGGAAGATCGTATGAGGAAAGGCTGAGGCACTTGGGGCTGTTTTCATTGGAGAAAAGAAGGTTTAGGGGTGACTTGATAGAGGTGTACAAGATGATTAGGGGTTTAGAAAGGGTTGACCATGAGAACCTTTTTCCACGTATGGAGTCAGCTATTTCAAGGGGGCATAGCTTTAAATTAAGGGGTGGTAGGTATAGGACAGATGTTAGGGGTAGATTCTTCACTCAGCGAGTCGTGAGTTCATGGAATGCCCTGCCAGTAGCAGTGGTGGACTCTCCCTCTTTATGGGCATTTAACCAGGCATTGGATAGGCATATGGAGGATAGTGGGCTAGTGTAGGTTAGGTGGGCTTGGATCGGCGCAACATCGAGGGCCAAAGGGCCTGTACTGCAATGTATTTTACTATGTTCTATGTTCTATGGTCAGCCCTGTACTGGGTAGCCCTGTATGGGTCAGCCATGTGTGGGTCAGCCCTGTGTGGGTCAGCCCTGTGTGGCTCAGCGCTGTACTGGTTAGCACTGTGTGGGTCAGCCCTGTGTGGGTCAGTCCTGTGTTGGTCAGGCATGTGTGGGTCAGCCCTGTGTGGGTCAGCCCTGTGTGGGTCAGTCCTGTGTTGGTCAGCCCTGTACTGGTTAGCCCTGTGTAGGTCAGCCCTGTGTGGGTCAGCCCTGTGTTCGCCAGCCCTGTGTGGGTCAGCCCTGTACTGGACAGTCCTGTGTTGGCCAGCCCTGTGTGGGTCAGCCCTGTACTGGTCAGCCCTGTACTGGTCAGCCCTGTGTTGGTCAGCCCTGTACTGGTCAGCTCTGTGTTGGTCAGCCCTGTACTGGTCAGACTTGTGTGGGTCAGTCCTGTGTGGGTCAACCCAGTATTGGTCAGCCCTGTGTTGAGAAAGTGAGGTCTGCAGATGCTGGAGATCAGAGCTGAAAATGTGTTGCTGGAAAAGCGCAGCAGGTCAGGCAGCATCCAGGGAACAGGAGAATCGATGTTTCGGGCATAAGCCCTCAGGCCTGTGTTGGTCAGCCCTGTGTGAGTCAGCACTATGTTGGTCAGCCCTGTGTTGGTCAGACTTGTACTGGTCAGCACTGTATCGGTCAGCCCTGTGTTGGTCAGCCCGGTGTGTATCAGCCCTGCGTTGGGTCAGCCCTGTGTAGGTCAGCACTGTGTTGGTCAGCCATTTGTGGTTCTGCCCTGTGAGGGTCAGCCCTGTGTTGGTCAGCCCTGTGTTGGTGAGCCCTGTACTGGTCAGCCCTGTGTTGGTCAGCCCTGTGTGGGTCAGCCCTGTACTGGTCAGCCCTGTGTGGGTCAGCCCTGTGTGGATCAGTCCTGTGTTGGTCAGCCCTGTGTTGGTCAGCCCTGTGTTGGTCAGCCCTGTGTGGGTCAGCCCTGTACTGGTCAGCACTGTGTGGGGCAGCCCTGTGTGGATCAGCCCTGTGTTGGTCAGACCTGTACTGGTCAGCCCTGTGTTGGTCAGCCCTGTACAGGGCAGCCCTGTGTGGGTCAGCCCTGTACTGGTCAGTCCTGTGTTGGTCAGCCTTGTGTTGGTCAGTCCTGTACTGGTCAGCCCTGTGCTGGTCAGCCCTGTGTTGGTCAGCCCTGTGTTGGTCAGCCTTGTACTGGTCAGCACTGTATTGCTCAGCCCTGTGTTGGTCAGCCCGGTGTGTATCAGCCCTGCGTTAGATCTGCCCTGTGTTGGTCAGCACTGTGTTGGTCAGCCCTGTACTGGTCAGCCCTGTGTTGGTCAGCCCTGTGTGGGTCAGCCCTGTACTGGTCAGCCCTGTGTGGGTCAGCCCTGTGTGGGTCAGACCTGTACTGGTCAGCCCTGTGTGGGTCTGCCCTGTGCTGGTCAGCCCTGTACTGGTCAGCCCTGTGTGGGTCAGCCCTGTGTGGGTCAGCACTGTGTTGGTCAGACCTGTACTGGTCAGCCCTGTGTGGGTCAGCCCTGTGCTGGTCAGCCCTGTACTGTTCAGCCCTGTGTGGGTCAGCCCTGTGCTGGTCAGCCCTGTACTGGTCAGCCCTGTGTGGGTCAGCCCTGTGTGGGTCAGCACGGTGTTGGTCAGACCTGTACTGGTCAGCCCTGTGTTGGTCAGTCCTGTACAGGTCAGCCGTGTGTGGGTCAGCCCTGTACCCGTCAGCACTGTGTGGGTCAGCCCTCTGTGGGTCAGCCCAGTGTGGGTCAGCCCTATATTGGTCAGCCCTGTGTTGGTCAGCCCTGGAGTGGTCAGCCCTGTGTGGGTCAGCCCTGTGTTGGTCAGCCATGTGTGGGTCAGCCATGTGTGAGTCAGCCCTGTGTTGGTCAGCCCTGTACTGGTCAGCCCTGTGTTGGTCAGCCCTATGTTGGTCAGTCATGTACTGGTCAGCCCTGTGCTGGTCAGCCTTGTGTGGGTCAGCCCTGTGTCGGTCAGCCCTGTATGGGTCAGCCCAGTGTTGGTCAGCCCTGTGTGGGTCAGCACTGTGTTGGTCAGCCCTGTACTGGTCAGCCCTGTATTGATCAGCCCTGTGTTGGATCAGCCCTGTACTGGTCAGCCCTGTATTGGTCAGCCCTGTGTGGGTCAGCCCTGTACTGGTCAGCCCAGTACTGGTTAGCCCTGTGTGTTTCAGCCTTGTATGGGTCAGCCCTATGTGGGTCAGACCTGTGTGGGTCAGCCCCGTGTTGGTCAGCCATGTATTGGTCAGCACTGTTTTGGTCAGCTCTGTGTGGGTCAGCTCTGTACTGGTCAGCCCTGTGTTGGTCAGACCTGTACTGGTCAGCCTTGTACTGGTCAGCACTGTATTGGTCAGCCCTGTGTTGGTCAGCCCTGTGTTGGTCAGTCCTGTACTGGTCAGCACTGTACTGGTCAGCCATGTGTTGGTCAGCCATGTGTGGGTCTGCCCTGTGTGGGTCAGCCCTGTGTTGGTCAGACCTGTACTGGTCAGCCCTGTGTTGGTCAGACCTGTACTGGTCAGCCCTGTTTGGGTCAACCCTGTGTTGGTCAGCCCTGTACTGGTCAGCCCTGTGTGGGTCAGCCCTGTGTTGGTCAGACCTGTACTGGTCAGCCCTGAGTTGGGCAGCCCTGAGTTGGTCAGCCCTGTGTTGGTCAGCCCTGTTATGGTCAGCCCTGTATTGGTCAGCCCTGTGTGGGTCAGCCCTGTGCTGGCCAGCCCTGTGTTGGTCAGACCTGTACTGGTCAGCCCTGTACTGGTCAGCCTTGTACTGGTCAGCACTCTATTGGTCAGCTCTGTGTTGGTCAGCCCAGTGTGCATCAACCCTGCGTTGGGTCAGCCCTGTGTTGGTCAGACTTGTACTGGTCAGCACTGTACTGGTCAGCCCTGTGTTGGTCAGCCCTGTATTGGTCAGCACTGTGTTGGTCAGCGATGTGTGGGTCTGCCCTGTGTGGGTCAGCCCTGTGTTGGTCAGCCATGTGTTGGTCAGCCCTGTGTTGGTCAGCCCTGTGTTAGTCAGCCCTGTACTGGTCAGCCCTGTGTGGGTCAGCCCTGTGCTGGCCAGCCCTGCGTGGGTCAGCACTGTACTGGTCAGCCCTGTGCAGGTCAGCCCTGTGTTGGTCAGCCCTGTGTGGGTCAGCCCTGTGTGGGTCAGCCCTGTGCTGGCCAGCCCTGTGTGGGTCAGCCCTGTACAGGTCAGCCCTGTGCGGGTCAGCCCTGTGCGGGTCAGCCCTGTGCTGGTCAGCCCTGTGTGGGTCAGCGCTGTACTGGTCAGCCCTGTACAGGTCAGCCAAAACATTAATTCCATCAGAACCTTGCTTCCCTTCATCCCCCAACACACCAATCCTCAGGCAGGCCATAGCAACCCACAGCCAACAGGAAGCAGGAGATGGCCATCCTAAGTTCTGGGCAGTGGAGATCCTGTTTCACCAGCTCAGTGCCTGACCCAGACCTCACTGCTCTCTGGGGAATAAAATTCCACAGACACCACCATCTGAGAGAAGAGATTCCTCCTGATCTCCATTTAATTGGGAGACCACCCACCCTCCCCATCTTTAAACTCTGTGCTGCCTGGTTCCAGAAATCCCCCACCAGTGGAAGACATTATAGAAATGTGTTGAAGTTGGAAAAGACAGTGAGGACACAACATGACAGTAAAGTCACTCCAACCCAGCAATCGATAACATGGACAACAGGAGAGAGGTCAGTGTCCGCACAGAGACTCCAGTGAGACACAGGGGAAGGCAGCAGCATCAGCTACTGGTCAAACCTGCCAACTGGTCCCTCCAGGGTGGGAATCGAGAACGTGGAGGGAAGCTTCAGGATAATCAGCCTACCATTCAAAACTGAGAGGAGGAAAAACTACTTTGCTCAAGGGTTTTGAGTCTTCTCTGTTCCTCAGAACATAGAACATTCCAGCGCAGTACAGGCCCTTCAACCCTCGATGTTGCACCAACCTGTGGAACCAATCTGAAGCCATCTATCCTACACTATTCCATTTTCACCCCAATATTTATCCATTTAAATGTCCTTAAACTTGGTGAGTCTACTACTGTTGCAGGAGAAAGTGAGGTCTGCAGATGCTGGAGATCAGAGCTGAAAATGTGTTGCTGGAAAAGCGCAGCAGGTCAGGCAGCATCCAGGGAACAGGAGAATCGATGTTTCGGACATAAGCCCTTCTTCAGGGCTAATGCCCTGCGCTGGTATCTACTACTGTTGCAGGCAGGGCATTCCATGCCCCTACTACTCTCTGAGTAAAGAACCTCCCTCTGACATCTGTCCTGTATCTATCACCCCTCAATTTAAAGCTATGTCCCCTTGTGCTAGACAGCACCATCCGAGGAAAAAGGCTCTCACTGCCCACCCTATCTAACCCTCTGATCATCTTGTACGTCTCTGTTAAGTTACCTCTTAACTCATCTTCTCTCTAACAAAGACATCCTCAAGTCCTTTAGCCTTTCCTCACCTTCCCTCCATACCAGGCAACATTCTGGTAAATCTCCTCGTAACCCTTTCCAAAGCTTCCACACCCTTCCTATAATGCGGTGACCAGAACTGTACTCAATACTCCAAGTGCGGCCGCACCAGAGCTTTGTACAACTGCAACATGACCTCATGGTTCTGAAACTCAATCCCTCTACCAATAAAAGTTAACACACTGTATGCCTTCTCACTGTACCCTATTAACTTGGGCGACATCTTTCAGGGATCTGTGTACATGGACACCGAGATCTCTCTGCACATCTACACTACCAAGAATCTTACCATTAGCCCAGTACTCTGCATTCCTGTTACTCCTTCCAAAGTGAATCACCTCACACTTTTCCGCATTAAACTCCATTTTCCACCTCTCAGCCCAGCTCTGCAGCTTATCCATGTCCCTCTGTAACTACAACTCCACCGACCTCAGTGTCATCCGCAAATTTACTAACCCACCCTTCTACACCCTCATCCAGGTCATTTATAAAAATGACAAACAGCAGTGGACCCAAAATAGATCCTTGCGGTACTCAGCTAGTAACTGAACTCCAGGATGAACATTTCCCATCAACCACCACCCTCTGTCTCCTTTCAGCTAGCCAATTTCTGATCTAAACCGCTAAATCACCCTCAATCCCATGCCTCTGTATTTTGTACAATAGCCTACTGTGGGGAACCTTAACAAATACCTTACTGAAATCCATATACATCACATCAACCGCTTTACCCTTATCCACCTGTCTGGCCACCTTCTCAAAGAACTTAATAAGTTTTGTGAGGCACGACCTACCGTTCACAAAACTGTGTTGACTATCCCTAATCAACTTATTCCTCGATGATTAGATTACTTACAGTGTGGAAACAGGCCCTTCGGCCCAACAAGTCCACACCACCCCGCCGAAGCGCAACACACCCATACCCCTACATTTACCCCTTACCTAACACTACGGGCAATTTAGCATGGCCAATTTACCTGACCTGCACATCTTTGGACTGTGGGAGGAAACCAGAGCACCCGGAGGAAACCCACGCAGACACGGGGAGAACGTGCAAACTCCACACAGTCAGTCGCCTGAGGCGGGAATTGAACCCAGGTCTCTGGAGCTGTGAGGCAGCAGTGCTAACCACTGTGCCACCGTGCCGCCCTTACTCTTAAGAGTAAAGAGTATAAGAGTAAATCCTTACTCTTATAATGCTTTCCAACACCTTACCCACAACCAAAGTAAGGCTCACTGGTCTATAATTTCCAGGGTTGTCTCTACTCCCCTTCTTGAACAAGGGACAACATTTGCCATCCTCCAGTCTTCTGGCACTATTCCTGTAGACAATAACAACATAAGGCTCTGCAACCTCCTCCCTGGCTTCTAAAGAATCCTCGGATAAATCCCATCCAGTCGAGGGGACTTCTCTATTTTCACACTTTCCAGAATTGCTAACACCTCCTCCTTGTGAACCTCGATCCTATCGAGTCTAGTCGCCTGTATCTCAGTGTTCTCCTTGACAACATTGTCTTTTTCCAGTGTGAATACTGACGCAAAATATTCATTTAACGCTTCCCCTATCTCCACTGACTCCACTCACAACTTCCCACTACTGTCCTTGATCAGCCCTAATCTTACTCTCGTTATTCTTTTATACCTGATATATTTATAGAAATCTTTAGGGTTTTCCTTGACCCTACCTGCCAAAGACTTCTCATCTCCCCTCCTGGCTCTTCTTAGCTCTCTCTTTCGGTCCTTCCTGACTAAGCTGTAACTCTCATGATTTGGAGGAGCTGGTGCTGGACTGGGATGGACACAGTTAAAAATCACACAACACCAGGTTATAGTCGAGAGTGTGGTGCTGGAAAAGCACAGCCGGTCAGGCAGTATCTGAGGAGCAGGAGGGGAAATGAGGAAGCTGCTAAAATCTACATTTATTCTGTATCTACTGTATCATTTGCACCCGATGTGGTCTCCTCTACATCAGGGAGACAGGACGCCTTCTTGAAGATTGTTTTCGAGAACTTCTCTGGGACACCCGCACCCACAAACTCCACTACCCTGTGCCTGAGCACTTAACCCCCCCCTCCTACTCCGTCAAGGACATGCAGGACCAGGGCCTCCTCCACTTACAAACCGTTATCACCCAACACCTGGAGGAGGAACGCCTCATATTCCGACTTGGGACTCTGCAACCTAATGGGATAAATGTGGATTTCCACAGCCTCCTCATTTCCCCTCCCCCCACATTATCCCAATCCCAAGCCTCCAACTCGGCAGTGCCCTCTGGACCTGTCCATCACTTACCCCTCTGACCTTATCACCTTCTCTCTCTCCTTCATCCACCTATCGCTTTCTCAGCTACCTCCCCCCAACCCCACCCCCTCCTTCCCATTTATCTCTCAGCCTCTCCACTCCCAGCCTCATTCCTGAAGAAGGGCTTATCCCCGAAACGTCGATTCTCCTGCTCCTCGGATGCTGCCTGACCTGCTGTGCTTCTCCAGCACCACACTCGAGACTCTGATCTCCAGCATCTGCAGTGCTCACTTTCTCCTAACATCAGGTTATAGTCCAACAGGTTTATTTAGAAGCACTAGCTTTCGGAGCGCTGCTCCTTCATCAGGTGGTTGTGGAGTATAGGATCATACCACACAGTATTTACAGATATAAACTCTTATTCCACAACCACCTGATGAAGGCGCGGCGCTCCAAACACTAGTGCTTCCAAATAAACCTGTTGGACTATAACCTGGTGTGGTGTGATTTTTAACTTTGTAACTCTCAAGTGCCCTAACTGAGCCTTCACATCTCATCCTAACATAAGCCGCCTTCTTCCTCTTGGCAAGAGATTCAACTTCTTTAGTAAACCACAGCTCCCTGACTCATCCACTTCCCCCCTGCCTGTCAGGTACGTACTTATCAAGGCCACGCAGTAGCTGTTCCTTGAACAAGCTCCACATTTCAATTGTGCCCAACCCCTGCAGTTTCCTTCCCCATCCTGTGCATCCTAAATCTTGCCTAATCACATCTTGCCTAATTGTCTTTCCTCCAGCTATAACCCCTGCCCTGCGGTATATACCTATCCCTTTCCATCACTAAAGTAAACATAATCGAATTGTGGTCACTGTCACCAAAGTGCTCACCTACCTCCAAATCTAACACCTGGCCTGGTTCATTACCCAGAACCAAATCCAATGTGGCCTCGCCCCTTGTTGGCCTGTCTACATACTGTGTCAGGAAACCCTCCTGCACACGTTGGACAGAAAATGACCCATCTGAAGTACTCAAACTATAGTGTTTCCAGTCAATATTAGCAAAGTTAACAACTACACTGTCACTCTCACTCCTATCCAGAATTATCTTTGCTATCCTTTCCTCTACATCTCTGGAACTATTTGGAGGCCTATAGCAAACATCCAACAGGGTGACCTCTCCATTCCTGTTTCTAGCCTCAGCCCTTACTACCGCAGTAGACAAGTCCTCATCAAATGTCTTTTCTGCTACTATAATACTGTCCTTAACAAACAATGCCACACCTCTCCCTCTCTTACTATCCACCCTGTTCTTACTGAACATCTAAACCCCAGGAGCTGCAATAGCCATTACCATCAAAGCCAGGGCATTAACCCTGGTTCAATGGAGAGTGCAGGGAGCATGTCAGGATCAGCACCGTGCATACCTGAGGATGAGATGTCAACCTGGTGAAGCCACCAAACAGGATTACTTGCCAAACAGCACAAGCAGCAAATGATGGACAGAGCTAAACAATCCCACAATCAACAGCAGGTCTAAGCTCTGCAATCCTTCCATGTCCAGTCACGAATGGTAGTGGACAATTAAACAACTCACTGGAGGAGGAGGCTCCACAAATATCCCCATCTTCAATGATGGGAGGAGCCCAGCACATCAGGGCAAAAGATAAGGCTGAAGTATTCATAACAATCTTCAGCCAGAAGTGCCAAGTGAATGATCCATCTCAGCCTCCTCCAGTGGTCCCCAGCATCACAGACACCAGTCTTCAGCCAACTCAATTCACTTCACATGACATCAAGAGACAGCTGGAGACACTGGATATTGCAAAGGCTACAGACCCTGACAACACTCCGGCAATAGCACTGAAGACTTGTGCTCCAGAACTTACCGCTCCCCCGAGCCAAGCTGTTCCAGTCCAGTTACAACCCTGGCATCTACCCGACAATGTGTGAAATTGCCCAGGTATGTCCTGTACATAAAGCAGGACAAATCCAACCCACCCAAATACCATCCAATCAGTTTACTCTCGATCATCAGTAAAGTGATGGAAGGTGTCAGTAACAGAGCTATCAAGCAGCACCTGCCCAGCAATAACCTGCTCAGTGATGCCCAGTTTGGGTTCCCCCAGGGACACTCAGCTCCTGACCTCATTACAGCCTTGGGTCAAACATGGACAAAAGAGCTGAATTCCAGAGGGGAGGGGAGAGGGACAGTCCCTGACATCAAGGCTGTATTTGATCGAGTGTGGCATCAAGGAGCCCGGGCAAAACTGGACTCAATCAGGAGGCAAACACTCCGCTGGTTAGAGTCATATCTGGCACAAAGGAAGATGGTTGTGGTTGTGGAGCATCAGTTATCTCAGGTGCAGGACATTTCTGCAGGAGTCCCTCAGGGTAGTGTCCTGGGCCCAACCATCTTCAGCTGCTTCATCAATGACCTTCCCTCCATCAGAAGGTCAGAAATGGGGATGTTTACCAATGATTGCACAATGTTCAGTATCATTCACAACTCCTCAGATGCCAAATCAGTCCATGCTCAAATTCAACAGGATCTGGACAATATACAGGCTTGGGCCAACAAATCTTCGAGGAGAAAGTGAGGGCTGCAGATGCTGGAGATCAGAGCTGAAAATGTGTTGCTGGAAAAGTGCAGCAGGTCAGGCAGCATCCAGGGAACAGGAGAATCGACGTTTCGGGCATGATTCCTGAAGAAGGTCTTATGCCCGAAACGTCGATTCGCCTGTTCCTTGGATGCTGTCTGACCTGCTGCGCTTTTCCAGCAACACATTTTCAGCTTGGGCCAACAAATGGCAAGTAACATTCGTGCCACACAAATGCCAGGCAATGACCATCACCAATAAGAAACATTCGTGCCACTGCCCCTTGACATTCAACGGTATTACCATCACTGAATCCCCCCACTGTCAACATCCTGGGGGTTACCATTGACCAGAACCTCAACTGGGCTCACCACATAAACACAGCGGCTACAAGAACAGGTCAGAGACTGGGAATACTGCGGTGAGTAACTCCCCTCCTGAATCCCCAAAGCCTGTCCACCATCTACAAGGCACAAGTCAGGAGTGTGATGGAATCCTCCCCACTTACCCTGGATGGGGGCAGCTCCAACAACACTCAAGAAGCTTGACACCATCCAGGTCAAAGCAACCCCCTTGATTGGTACCACATCCACAAACACCCACTCCCTCCCCCCACCGACACTCAGTAACAGCAGTGTGTACCATCTACAAATGTACTGCAGAAATTCACCAAAGATCCTCAGACAGCACCTTCCAAACCCACAACCACTTCCATCTAGAAGGACAAGTGCAGCAGATACATGGGAACACCATCCCCTGCAAGTTCCCCTTCCAAGCCACTCACCATCCTGACTTGGAAATATCCCACCGTTCCTTCACAGTCGTTGTGTCAAAATCCTGGAATTCTCTCCCTACCATCAGTGTGGGTCATCCCACAGCAAGTGGACTGCAGCAGTTCAAGAAGGCAGCTCACCACCACCACCTCAAGGGCAACTAGGGATGGGTTATCAATGCTGTCCCTGCTCTATCCATGCCTCCAGCTACCATGCTGCAAGTTCATCTACTTTATTCCGGATGCTCCTGGTGTTGGAGTAGACACACTTCAAACCAACTTCTTGCTTACCAGTACACTCTTGCGACCTTATTCATGACCTCACTACTCTCCACCTCCTGTACACTGGAGCTATAATTCAGGTTCCCATTCCATGGCTGAATTAGTTTAAACCCTCCTGAAGAACATTAGCAAAGCTCCCCCTCAGGATATTGGTACCCCTCTGGTGCAGGTGGCCTATCCCGTTTGTAGAGATCCCACCTTCCCCAGAAAGAGCCCCGATTATCCAGGTATCCTACACCCTCCCTCCTGCACTATTCCATGTGTTAACTCCTCTCTCTCCCTATTCCTCACCTCGTTAGCATGTGGCATGGGCAACAAGCCAGAGATAACAACTCTGTTTGTTCTAGCACTAAGCTTCCACCCTAGCTCCCTGAATTTCTGCCTTAAATCCCCATACCTTTTCCTAACTGTGTTGTTAGTACCTATGTGCTAGGTACCTATGTGCACCACGACCTGCTCCCCCTCCCCCTCAAGGATCCCGAAAACACAATCTGAGGCATCACGAACCCTGACACCTGGGAGGCAACACACCAACTGTGAGTCTCTCTCATTCCCACAGATCCTCCTATCACAGGTCCACTGGCTTGATGATGTTATCTTTACTGATGATGTTGGCGCTGTCTGGTGCTTGTGTCTTTGGTTCCTCTACTAGTGTGGTCAGTGCTTCCTTGGCCAGGTTAATATGATGGATGTGAACAGGGCTGTTACATCTAAGGAGACCATTATTTCATCCTCTTCTACCTTGGTGTCTTTGATGGTGTTCAGGAATTCTTGGATGGAGTGGATGGAGTAGTGTGAGTCTTCTTCTAGGTGTTTTAGTTTCCGATGGAGTTCCTTGGCCAGTCTGTAAGTTGGTGTTCCAGGTAGTGAGACTATGGGTCTGAGGGGGGTCTCCTGGTTTATGTACTTTAGGTAATCCATAGAAGCGGGGTGTAATGGATCCATTCAGTTTCATTTTTTTAGAGGAAACGTTCAAGACCATCAATAATACCCTTACTGACATAAAGTTCACCAAAGAGGAGGAAAACAACAACAAACTGCCATTCCTAGATGTCACAGTCGAGCGAACAGCCAATGGGGAACATCAAACCAGCGTCTACAGGAAAACAACACACATGGACCAAATATTGAACTACAGAAGCAATCATCCCAACATCCACAAACGAAGCTGCATCGGAACATTATTTCAGTGAGCCACCACACACTGCAGCACAGAGGAAAATCACCTATACCATGTATTCAAAAAGAATGGGTACCCAGTGACACAGTCCGCCGATATCTCAGCCACAAACCCAAACAAGCAGACAAAACCCATCCAGGAACCTTCGCCACTCTCCCCTACATCAAAGACATCTCTGAAATGATTGCCAGACTACTCTGACCCCTTGGCACCATGATAGCCCACAAACCCACCAACACACTAAAACAGCAGCTCATGAACTTGAAAGACCCTATATGGACAACAAGCAAAACTAATGTCATTTACAAAATACCATGCAAGGACTGTAACAAACACTACATTGGACAAACAGGCAGAAAACTAGCCACCAGGATACATGAGCATCAACTAGCCACAAAATGACATGACCCTCTCTCACTAGAGACAAAGAAGGACACCACTTTGACTGGGACAACATACCCATCCTAGGCCAAGCCAAACAGAGACATGCACGAGAATTCCTAGAGGCATGGCATTCTAACCAGAACTCCATCAATAAACACATCAATTTGGACCCCATCTACCATCCTCTGAGAAAAAGAACTAGAAATGATATTACCCACACTAAGAAACCAAGACACATAAATATAAAGCAGGACATACTACCAGTGCTTCACCAGAGGCTCACTGATGATGTTATGGTGAAGAAACATCTGAAAATGAGCCTTCCAGCTCAGCGAGCATACCTACATCCAGACCCTCAACCTGAGCTACAAATCTCAAAAACCAATTAGTCAACTCCATGGAGGAGGAGGCTCCACAAGTATCCCCATCATCAATCCCAGACAAGCCCAGCACATCAGTGCAAAAGATAAGGCTAAACTATTTGGAACAATCTTTATCCAGAAGTGCTGAGTGGATGATCTATCTCAGCCTCATCCAGCGGTCCCCAGCATCATAGACACCAGTCTTTAGTCAATTCAATTCACTCCACATGATATCTAGAAATAATTGGAGACACCGGATATCGCAAAGGCTATGGGCCCTGACAACATTCCAGCAATAGAACTGAAGACGTGCGCTCCAGCACTTGCCACTCCCCGAGCCAAGCTGTTCCAGTCCAGTTACAACACTGGTATCTACCTGATAATGGGGAAAATTGCTCAGGTATGTCCTGTACATAAAAAGCAGGACAGATCCAACCCAGACAATTACCACCTCATCTGTCTACTCTCAATCATCAGTAAAGTGATGGAAGGGGTCATCAATAGCGCTATGAAGCAGCACCTGCCCAGCAATAACCTGCTCAGTGATATCCAGTTTGGGTTCCCCCAGGGTCACTCAGCTCCTGATCTCATCACAGCCTCAGTTCAAACATGGACAAAAGAGCTGAATTCCAGAGGGGAGGGGAGAGGGACAGACCTTGACATAAAGGCTACATTTGACCGAGTGCGGCATCAAGGAGCTCTGGCAAACCTGGAATCAATGGGCATCAGTGGGCAAACTCTCCGCTGGTTAGAGTTAAGCTTTGTACCAAAGTGAGATAGTTTAACATGTTTAATATTTTCATATATCTAATTTTGAATCCAATTATAAATGTATTGATCAATTGTATTTTAATGAAGTTATTTTTTGAGTCTCTAACAGACCATGAACGTTGAATGGAAAAGTTCAGAAGTTTATATGAAGGTGGAATAGTGGATAACAAATGAGACCCTGATACAGACGTTGGCGATTCAAATTAAGAATGATAATATCACAGGTAAAACTTAACTCATTACCCAACACAGTCCTTCCCACCTCACAAAGGACACATTCTGCTGAAGTGAGTGAATCTTTCAGTGAATCCATAGTTTGAAGTTATTAATTTCTCCACTGGACGAGGTATCAACATGGCACTAGATGGCCAAGATATCACTCAGGACCCCGACATTAAACTGCCTCGAGTTTGGCAATTTCACTTGACAATTGTTCCATTTTGTTACTGAGTTTTACTTGTTAGACCCAGCCATCTGAGGATAGAGTCACACTCAAGGTTACAATGGTACTGTTCTGTGTTTGTCCTGTGAGTTTTTTACATAATCCTTGCCCAAACCTTACCAAGCTCTGGCATTCTTACAGAACTCTCAACAGCCAACAAACGCATTCTTAAACAAGGTTATAGACTTCTGAATGTAACTCAGCCTAAATAACAAAAGTACTAATTAATTATCAGTTTGTCAATTAAATATTAATTGAGGCACACAACTTAACCAATCAACTATTTCTGACAGATCACTAATTATGCAATAATCTTCACTGTTGAATAAAACACCGATTTTAAAAATGGCTTCTTTAGCCCAGTTTAATCTCAAAGTGGATTATTTAACAGTCGTGGATATATGCAAATAGCCCTAAAGTGGTCAAGTTACAGTGCAAATCTATTACCTAGCTCTCCTAACACATAGGAAGATGGTTGTGTTTGTTGGAGGTCAGTCATCTCAGCTCCAGGACATCTCTGCAGGAGTTCCTCAGGGTAGTGTCCTAGACCCAACCATCTTCAGCTGCTTCATCAATGACCTTCCCTCCATCATAAGGTTAGAAGTGGGGATGTTCGCTGATGATTGAACATGTGCATTGTGGAAGGGTTTCAGGTCCCTGGATCAGCCTGGGGTTGATGTCACAGAGCTGCACATCAATGAGTATAAATAGCACTGTGTGGGGTGAAGTTCAAATACTCTTGAATGAGAGAGAATTGAGAGAACATGTAGCCACAAGAATCTGAAGACATCAGTTTAATCATCCAGATACATAGATGACTACCTTGTATAACAGCATTTAATATGTAAGATTAGATTAGATTTCCAACAATATGGAAACAGGTCCTTCGACTTAACAAGTCCACACTGACCCTCTAAAGAGTAACCCACCCAGATCCATTCCCCCACCCTATATTTCCCTCTGACTAATGTACCTAACTCTATGGACAATTTAGCATGGCCAATTCATCTGACCTGCACATCTTTGGATTGTGGGAGGAAACTGGAGCACCAGGAGGAAACCCTCACAGACACAGGGAGAATGTGCAAACTCCACACAGAGAGTCGCCCAAGGCTGGAATCGAACCCGGGTCCCTGGTGTTGTGAGGCAGCAGTGAGGCTAACAAAAGGCTAACAAAATGAATAGAGCCAAAGAGTCATAGAGATGTACAACACAGAAACAGACCCTTCGGTCCAACCCGTCCATTCCGTCAAGATATACTAACCTAAGCTGGTCCCATTTTCCAGCACCCAGCCCATATCCCTCCAAACCCTTCCTATTCATATACCCATCCAGATGCCTTTTAAATGTTGCAATTGTACCAGCCTCTGCCACTTCCTCTGGCAGCTCATTCCATACACATACCACCCTCTGTGTGAAAAAGTTGCCCCTTAGGTCTCTTTTATATCTTTCCTCTCTCACCCAAAACCTACGCCCTCTAGTTCTGGACTCCCCGATCCCAGGGAAAAGACTTTGCCTATTTACCCTATCCATGCCCCTCATAATTTTGTAAACCTCTATAAGGTCACCCCCCCAGCCGCCGATGCTCCAGGGAAAACAGCCCCAGCCTGTTCAGCCTCTCCCTGTAGCTCAAATCCTCCAACCCTGGCAACATCCTTGTAAATCTTTTCTGAACCCTTTCAAGTTTCACAACATCCTTCCGATGGGAATAAGACCAGAATTGCACGCAATATTCCAACAGTGGCCTAACCACTGTCCTGTACAGACACAACATGACCTCCCAACTCCTATACTCAATACTCTGACCAATAAAGGAAAGCATACCAAACGCCTTCTTCACTATCCTATCTACCTGTGACTCCACTTTCAAGGAGCAATGAAGCTGCACTCCAAGGTCTCTTTGTTCAGCAACACTCTCTAGGGCCTTACCATTAAGTGTATAAGTCCTGCTAAGATTTGCTTTTCCAAAATGCAGCACCTCACATTTATCTGAATTAAACTCCACCTGCCTCTCTTCAGCCCATTGGCCCATCTGGTCAAGATCCTGTTGTAATCTGAGGTAACCCTCTTCACTGTCCACTACACCTCCAATTTTGGTGTCATCTGCAAACTTACTAACTGTACCTCTTATGCTCGCATCCAAATCATTTACGTAAATGACAAAAAGTAGAGGGCCCAGCACCGATCCTTGTGGCACTCCACTGGTCACAGGCCTCCAGTCTGAAAAACAACCATCCACCACCACCCTCTGTCTTCTACCTTTGAGCCAGTTCTGTATCCAAATGGCTAGTTCTCCCTGTATTCCATGAGATCTAACCTTGCTAATCAGTCTCCCATGGGGAACCTTGTCGAATGCCTTACTGAAGTCCATATAGATCACATCCACCACTCTGCCCTCATCAATCCTCTTTGTTATTTCTTCAAAAAACTCAATCAAGTTTGTGAGACATGTTTTCCCATGCACAAAGCCATGTTGACTATCCCTAATCAATCCTTGCCTTTCCAAATACATGTACATCCTGTCCCTCAGGATTCCCTCCAACAACTTGCCCACCACCGAGGTCAGGCTCACCGGTCTATAGTTCCCTGGCTTGTCTTTACCGCCCTTCTTAAACAGTGACACCATGTTGGCCAACCTCCAGTCTTCCGGCACCTCACCTGTGACTATCGATGATACAAATATCCCAGCAAGTTGCCCAGCAATCACTTCTCTAGCTTCCCACAGAGATCTAAGGTACACCTGATCAGGTCCTGGGGATTTACCCACTGTTATGCGTTTCAAGACATCCAGCACTTCCTCCTCTGTAATATGGACATTTTTCAAGATATCACCATCTATTTCCTTATAGTCTATATCTTCCAAGTTCTTTACCTCAGTAAATACTGATGCAAAATATTTGTTTACTATCTCCCCCATCTCCTACAGCTCCACACAAAGGCTGCCTTACTGATCTTTGAGGGGCCCTATTCTCTCTCTGGTTGCCCTTAATCTATTTATTAAATCCCTTTGGATTCTCCTTAACCCTATTTGCTAAAGGTATCTCATGTCCCCATTTTGTCCTCCTGATTCCCCTCTAAAGTAGTTTGAAATCTGTACGTTGCCTTTGGCTTTTCTCCTTCGCCCAGTCAGTCTGGAAGCCAAACTCATAGAATGACATCGAATCACATGCTCAAAGATGGTGATGGATTTCATTCCCTGGAAAATCATTGCAGCAAGAAACAGACTAAGGTCATCTGGAGAGGAGGAGTAGAAATATTTTTATCCAAAAAATGTTGGTTCAGCTTTAAAACCAGCCAGAAGAGCCATCGAGCTGGACAGTGGCTGTAAAAGGATGATATTTGAACAGAATCACTTCCAGAAGATCTCTGCCAACCTCACAAAAGCTCTTTAAAAGATGATCAGAAATAAAAGAAGTATTTTAAAAAGAGCAATAAAAGCCCACGAGCAGCTACTAAGAAGATAAATCTGAACTGAGATCCTGTGAAAAGAAGCCAATTACCAGACGCCTAAATCAAGTTTAATCCCTTAAACTTGGATTTGACTCAAAAGCCTTGGCTGATGATTACAGTGAAGACTCAAATCGCCAGGGAACTAATTTCAGAACTGATTACTTGATGACAAAGTTAAAGGAGGTTATGAGCATTTTTCAGGTTCACGCTAAAATGATATCAGTTTAAAAAGGAAAATAAGGCAGGAATTAAAATCATTTTTAACTGCAAAGTATTAGAGCCCAAACAGTGAATTAATGAAGTCTTTTATCATTCCAACATTTTTCTGTGAAAAAAATGCAATCTTTGTTTGGCAACATAGAAGTTTTATTGCCAAAAGAGAAAATGCTGGAAAATCTCAGCAGGTCTAGCAGCATCTATAAGGAGAGAAAACAGCTGATGTTTCGAGTCTAACTGACCCTTTGTCAAAGCTAAAAAAAGGGAGAAATAGGGAGGTATTTATACTCAGCTGAGAGACAGTGAGTCATGGCTCCAGGAGCAAAGGTAGCAATATTTAGCCTTATTTAGAAGTTTTATTGATTTTATTTATTAAAACACAAAATCTAAACAGGTAAGGTCTTTTCCCTGGGGGCCAGAACTAGAGGGCATAGGTTTAGGGTGAGAGAGGAAAGATATAAAAGAGACCTAAGGGGCAACTTTTTCACCCAGAGGCTGGTACGTGTATGGAGTGAGCTGCCAGAGGAAGTGGTGGAGGCTGGTACAATTGCAACATTTAAGAGGTATTTGGATGGGTATATGAATAGGAAGGGTTTGGAGGGATATGGGCCGGGTGCTGGCAGGTGGGACTAGATTGTGGGTGGGATATCTGGTTGGCATGGACGGGTTGGACCGAAGGGTCTGTTTCCGTACTGTACATCTCTATGACTCTAACTTGGATAAAGAAATGAAGCATGAATCCAGTCAAATGCTGCAAAATCCAACACAAAAAGAGGAGCCACCTTTGATCTCATCAAAAATACTCATGAAATCATTTTGAGTGAAACTGTTTTGAAAACACTGTCTCAGAGATCTTTGAGAAATTCTTCCAGCATCTTAGGAGAGGAATATCTCCAGCTGTCTCTACGGAGATGCCATATTGGTAAAGGAAGTCAAACTGTTTACAGTGAAAATAACAACAGCAACTTTCACAACAACAATCTTTATAACAACGAGTGTCCTGGAACAGGTTCGAGTACCACAAGACAACAAAATGATTGTAGTACAAGGAGATTAAAATCCGAACAATTATCTTCCAAATCCATTAAATAATGAAGATCATATCGCACCGATCAACAATCAAAAAATGCAACATTTATCAACACAACCTTTTGTACTAAAACAGTTTAAACTTTCAGATTCATTTGATAACTCAACAAAGTGCTAAATGTGGAATGCAAACTTCCTAAAGTTTTGAACAACCTTTAGGTTGGACTCTAAATCAAATACAGAACAGGCTCATGCTCTTCCTCGGCTACAGAGGGAGCACATCAGATCAGACAACAAATTAGTGAGAACATTTGACAACCTCCTAACAGCTTTTGATCAATATTTCATGTCAAGGACAAATAGGACACCGACAGAATCACGCTTCTAGAGCAGATATCAGCTCTCACGTGATCCTAGGTAAAAACGATGACTGCAGATGATGGAAACCTGAGTCTGAATTAGAGTGGTGCTGGAAAAGCACAGCAACTCCTTGGATGCTGCCTGACCTGCTGTGCTTATCCAGCACCACTCTAATTCAGTCTCACGCGATCCTGTCCATAGTTACATTCGTGGTCTGAGTGTGCTCTCTGAGCAATGTGGCTTTGGAATCCTACAATAACAGATCATTTGTAGCAGGATTACCATTGGTCTGTTAGATAAAGCAATTACTGAACGTCTTCATTGAAAAGATAATCTAATTGTAGATGAAGCAGGTCCAACGAGCAGTGGATACATAATCCAGAGACTATTCAAGAAAGTGTGAAACAACAGAAGTTCAATTTAATGCAGAAGATCCTGTAGGATGTGATGACTAATTAAAGCATAGAAAAAAGTACTCTGACCAGAGGAGACAGACCATCATCTGAAGGACAGACCACATGTGACAACACCAATGTGGACTCCTAACCAATCGAATATAACAGTATCATGTCACAGATGTTATTCCAAAAGGTCAGTGTAGAAACAGATAGTGCAGCCTTACAGAACAATCTGCTCATTGTGATTCGTCTCATAGAATCCATGCAGCGGGGAAACAGGCCATTTGACCCAGTAAGTCCACACCAACACTGAAGAGCATCCCATCCAGAGTCAACCCCCCTATCCTATCCCTATAACCCTGCATTTCCTGTGGCTAATTCACCTAATCTACACATCTCTGGACACTACAAGCAATTTAGCGTGGCCAATTCACCTGACCTGCACATTTTTGGACAGTGAGAGGAAACTGGAGCACCCGGAGGAAACCCACGCAGACACGGGGAGAATGTGCAAACTCCACACAGACAGTCGCCTGAGACTGGAGTTGAACCTGCGTCCCTGGTGCTGTGAGGCAGCAGTGCTAACCACTGAGCCACTGTGTTACCCAGTCTCAGTGATGGTGAAACTATCACCAATTGTTGTGAAAATCCTCCTGCTCAAGTAACATCTCCTCCTCAGGTGGTTCGATGTCCACATCCATGGGTTTGGGTTCAAGAAGGACAGGTCAAGGAGAAGCCAAGCTCAAAAACTCTACTCAGGCTTGGCTTTCTTTACCTTCCCTTTTGGATATGGAATACTCGCTCCTACTTTCCGTGACCACCGGAGATATACCAGGTTCTAATCTTCCTGCTCCAGTATTGAGAGAATATTCTCCACACGTGCTGCTCTCTTTGCTCTCTCATGTCTCACTGACTCCACCCACACTGTGCTACTTATGCCCATTGAGGAGCACCTCTGTGATATTATTGTAATGTTGCTCCAAGGTCCTAAAGCCCTATCACAGCAGCATTTGTGCCACACAAGCACTTGGCAAAGCCCAACCCTAACAAGACTGAACCTGTAAGCAGTACAAGAGCATGTTAGAGGCTGGGAATACTGCAGCTAGTGAGTCCCCCACCTGACACCCCAAAGCTTGTCCACCATCTACAAGGTACAAGTCAGGAGTGTGATGGAATCCTCCCCACTTGCCCTGGATGGGGGCAGCTCCAACAACACTCAAGAAGCTCGACACCATCCAGGACAAAGCAGCCGCTTGATTGGCCCCACATCCACAAACACCCCCTCCCTCCCCCCACCGACGCTCAGTAGCAGCAGTGTGTACCATCTACAAGGTGCATTGCAGAAACTCACCAAAGATCCTCAGACAGCACCTTCCAAACCCACAGCCACTTCCATCTAGAAGGACAAGGGCAGCTGATACATGGGAACTCCACCCCCTGCAAGTTCCCCTCCCAGCCACTCACCATCCTGACTTGGAAATATATCACCGTTCCTAAAGTGTCTCTGGGTCAGAATCCTGGAATTCCCTCCCTAAGGGACATTGTGGATGTATTTATGGTACAAGACTATGCAGGATTCAAGAAAGTGGTGGTCTCACCTCAGTCTTTGGAGATTACCGGAATTAAACTGGACCTGATACTGACCAGGCGAGGGATCGTGTTCCCCTTATGTCCTCTGTGTGTGACTCACTATTGGTCTAGTGTGTGTGTGTGCATGAATGTGTCTGTGTGTCTCTGTGTGTGTGTATGTGCATGAATGTGTCTGTGTGTCTCTGTGTGTGTATGTGCGTGTGTGTGCATGAATGTGTCTGTGTGTCTCTGTGTATGTGAGAGAGATAGAGAGAGAGAGTGTGTGTGTTTCTGTGTGTCTATACGTGTGTGGGGGGGGTCTCTGCCTGGGTTGTGTTGTTTTTGTCTGAATGAGTGTCTCTGAGTTAGAAAGTGCGTGTGTCTGAGTGTGTGTTGGAGAGTTGGAGTGTGTATGTTTCGATCTGTATGTATGTGTCTGTCTGTGTGTGTGCATGTCTGTGTATCTGCATGTGTGTGTGTGTGCTTGTCTGTGTGTCTGTGTGAGTGTGTATCTGTGTGTCTGTGTATATGTGTGTGTGTCTGTGTGTGTGTGTGCATGTGTGTGTCTATGTGTGTGCGTCTGTGTGCGTTTGTGTCTGTGTGTCTGTATGTGTGAGTCTGTGTGAGTATGTGTGTGTCTGTGTGTTTGTGAGAGACAGAGTGTGTGTCTGTGTGTGCATGTCCGTGTCTGTCTGTGTGTGTGTGTGTCTGTGTCTGTGTCTGTGTGTGTCTGTGTGTCTGTGTCTGTCTGTATGTGTGAGTCTGTGTGTGTGTGCGTTGTGTGTGTCTGTGTGTGTGTGTCTGTGTGTGCGTGTCTGTGTGTGCATGTCTGTGTGTGTCAGTATGTGTGAGTCTGTGTGAGTATGTGTGTATCTGTGTGTGTGAGAGAGAGAGAGTGTGTGT
>NW_028270152.1:2593545-2688545 GCF_037043375.1 Chiloscyllium plagiosum
GAGGGTGGTGTATACGAGGAATGAGATGCCAGAGGAAGTGGTAGATGTCAGTACAATTACAAGGTTTAAAAGACTTTTGGACAGGTACATGAGTAGGAAAGGTTTACAGGGATATGGGTCAAATACAGGCAAATGGGACTAGATTAGGTTGGGAAACCTGGTTAGCATAGACAAGGTGGGCCGAAGGGTCTGTTTCTGTGCTCTATGACTCTATGAACAGCCTCCTGCTGTGTGTAGGGGCCCAGGTTGTAACTGTTGGTTAAGAGGGGTCATGTGAGGTATATTTTGGTTGAGAATGAAGGTGGAGTTTGGTCTGTCCACGTGCTGATGACCCCACATTGGGGAGCTATGGCTATCAGGCAGCGAGAGACTGAGACCTCTTACCATATACCCAGGCCACCACCATACACTCCCAGAATGCCTGCCACAGCAGGGTGATGCCACTAGCAGAGTAATAGTCAAACAGCTGGAAGATGTACATGCCACCCTGCGGAGGACAGTAAAGCAGGAGTTAGACACAGCAACGGAACAGCACAGGGAGGCCATTCTGCCCCAAACTGCCCCACCAGTCAATTCCAGAGCCAGACCAGAAAGGTTTCACTCGATTTTGGTTTGAAACACGTTACACACCATGGACTGCAGCGGGTCAAGAAGGCAGCTCACCCCCACCTTCTCAAGGGGCAACTAGGGACGGGCAATAAATACTGGGCCCAGCCAGTGACCCCCACACCCCTCAACTGATCCACCTCTGATGAGAAACCGACATATACCAAAGTTAGGGCTTATGAAGAAGGGCTTAGGCCCGAAACATCGATTCTCCTGTTCCCTGGATGTTGCCTGACCTGCTGCGCTTTTCCAGCAACACATTTTCAGCTCTGATCTCCAGCATCTGCAGTCCTCACTTTCTCCTCGAAGATATACCAAAGTTACTCAATTCTGGCTGTTGTGTGGTACAGCAGCAACCAGGTGTAGAGGGAGTTATCTCTCAGCATGTGGAGGGCATTATAATCCATTCACAGGATATGGGCATCACTGACTGGGTGATTACCCCATTGCTGTGGGTCTGGAGTTACGTGCAGGCTGGACTCGGTAAAGGTGGTCCAGGTTTAGTTGGGGGGGGGGGGAGGAAATGGGGTGGGAGCAGGGGAGTGTGGGGGGATCATTGAGAAGTGATCTCAGCTGCCAAAGAACGACAGCGCATCCCCGCATCTGTCCCCATCACCCACTCACGCCCAACCACTCACCCCCACCCTGTCACCCACTCAGGGAATCCTGAGGGACAGGACGTACATGTATTTGGAAAGGCAAGGACTGATTAGGGATAGTCAACATGGATTTGTGTGTGGGAAATCATGTCTCACAAACCATAAATGCTGGAAAATCTCAGCAGGTCTGGCAGCATCTGTAAGGAGAGAAAAGAGTTGACGTTTCGAGTCTAACTGACCCTTTGTCAAAGCTAAAAAAAAGGGAGAAATAGGGAGGTATTTACACTGGGCTGAGAGAAGGTGAGTGATGGCTCCAGGAGCAAAGGTAGCAATAAAGAGGTGATAGTGCATAGAGAGATGATAGGGAGATTAGGAGCTGTGAGTGACCAAGGCTGAAGCCAGTGCTGTGTGACAAAATGTGTGGGGGATGGGGGGGATGGGGGGAAAGCAGAGGCAAATTGGAAAACAGGAGAGAAGGGTAGCAAAGGGGGAAGAGGAGAGGAAAAAGGTGATGAGAGAGTGGGGAGTGAGAGAAAGAGAGACAATCAAGAAATAAGAGGTACAGAGCAGTGAAAAAAAATTTAAAAAATAAATAAAATAAAATAAATGAAATAAAATTCCTGAGCAGAATGAAAACAGAGGGGTCGAGGTGGGATAATCATCTGAAGTTGTTGAAGTCAGTGTTGAGACCGGCCGGCTGTAACGGGCCTGGTCGGGAGATGAGATGCTGTCCCTCCAGTTTGTGTTGAGCTTCACTGGAACATTGCAGCAGGCCAAGGACAGACATGTGGGCATGGGAGCAGGATTGGGTTGAAGTGGCAAGCCACGGGAAGGTCCGGGACCTGATTGCGTACAGACCGAAGGAGCTCAGCAAAGCGAGCACCCAGTCGGCGTTTTGTCTCCGATATAGAGGAGACCACTTTGGGAGCAACGAATGCAACAGACCAGATTGAAAGAGGTACAAGTGAAACGCTGCTTAATCTGAAATGAGTGTCTGGGGCCTTGGATGGTGAGCATGGAAGAGGGAAAGGGGCAGGTGTTGCACCTTCTGCGATTGCATGGGAAGGTGCTGGGTGTGATGGGAAGGTGCTGGGTGTGATGGGAAGGTGCCGGGTGTGATGGGGAGGTGCCGGGTGTGATGGGGAGGTGCTGGGTGTGATGGGAAGGTGCCGGGTGTGATGGGGAGGTGCTGGGTGTGATGGGAAGGTGCCGGGTGTGATGGGAAGGTGCTGGGTGTGATGGGAAGGTGCCGGCTGTGGTGGGATGGTGCTGGGTGTGATGGGAAGGTGCTGGGTGTGGTGGGATGGTGCTGGGTGTGATGGGAAGGTGCTGGGTGTGATGGGAAGGTGCCGGGTGTGATGGGAAGGTGCTGGGTGTGATGGGAAGGTGCCGGGTGTGGTGGGATGGTGCTGGGTGTGATGGGAAGGTGCCGGGTGTGGTGGGATGGTGCTGGGTGTGATGGGAAGGTGCTGGGTATGGTGGGATGGTGCTGGGTGTGATGGGAAGGTGCTGGGTGTGATGGGAAGGTGCCGGGTGTGATGGGGAGGTGCTGGGTGTGATGGGAAGGTGCCGGGTGTGATGGGGAGGTGCTGGGTGTGATGGGAAGGTGCCGGGTGTGATGGGAAGGTGCCGGGTGTGATGGGAAGGTGCTGGGTGTGATGGGAAGGTGCCGGCTGTGGTGGGATGGTGCTGGGTGTGATGGGAAGGTGCTGGGTGTGGTGGGATGGTGCTGGGTGTGATGGGAAGGTGCTGGGTGTGATGGGAAGGTGCCGGGTGTGATGGGAAGGTGCCGGGTGTGATGGGAAGGTGCCGGGTGTGATGGGGAGGTGCCGGGTGTGATGGGAAGGTGCTGTGTGTGATGGGAAGGTACTGGGTGTGATGGGAAGGTGCTGGGTGTGATGGGGAGGTGCTGGGTGTGATGGGAAGATGCCGGGTGTGATGGGGAGGTGCTGGGTGTGATGGGAAGGTGCCGGGTGTGATGGGGAGGTGCCGGGTGTGATGGGAAGGTGCCGGGTGTGATGGGGAGGTGCTGGGTGTGATGGGAAGGTGCCGGGTGTGATGGGAAGGTGCTGGGTGTGATGGGAAGGTGCCGGCTGTGGTGGGATGGTGCTGGGTGTGATGGGAAGGTGCTGGGTGTGGTGGGATGGTGCTGGGTGTGATGGGAAGGTGCTGGGTGTGATGGGAAGGTGCCGGGTGTGGTGGGATGGAGCTGGGTGTGATGGGAAGGTGCTGGCTGTGGTGGGATGGTGCTGGGTGTGATGGGAAGGTGCCGGGTGTGATGGGAAGGTGCCGGGTGTGGTGGGATGGAGCTGGGTGTGAAGGGAAGGTGCTGTGTGTGGTGGGATGGTGCTGGGTGTGATGGGAAGGTGCTGGGTGTGATGGGAAGGTGTCGTGTGTGATGGGAAGGTGTCGTGTGTGATGGGAAGGTGTCGTGTGTAATGGGAGGGTGCTGTGTGTGATGGGAAGGTGCCGTGGATGATGGGAAGGTGCTGTGTGTGATGGGAAGGTGCTGTGTGTGATGGGAAGGTGCCGTGGGTGATGGGAAGGTGCTGTGTGTGATGGGAAGGTGCTGTGTGTGATGGGAAGGTACTGTGTGTGATGGGAAGGTGCTGTGTGTGATGGGAAGGTGCTGGGTGTGATGGGAAGGTGCCGGGTGTGATGGGAAGGTGCTGTGTGTGATGGGAGGGTGCCGTGTGTGATGGGAAGGTGCTGGGTGTGGTGGGATGGTGCTGGGTGTGATGGGAGAGGTGCTAGGTGTGATGGGAAGGTGCCGGGTGTGATGGGAAGGTTCTGTGTGTGATGGGAAGGTGCTGGGTGTGATGGGAAGGTGCTGTGTGTGATGGGAAGGTGCCGGGTGTGATGGGAAGGTGCTGTGTGTGATGGGAAGGTGCTGGGTGTGATGGGAAGGTACTGGGTGTGATGGGAAGGTGCTGGGTGTGATGGGAAGGTGCCGGGTGTGATGGGAAGGTGCTGTGTGTGATGGGAGGGTGCCGTGTGTGATGGGAAGGTGCTGGGTGTGGTGGGATGGTGCTGGGTGTGATGGGAGAGGTGCTAGGTGTGATGGGAAGGTGCTGTATGTGATGGGGAGGTGCCGTGTGTGATGGGAAGGTGCTGGGTGTGATGGGAAGGTGCTGGGTGTGATGGGTAGGTGCTGGGTTTGATGGGAAGGTGCTGTGTGTGGTGGGATGGTGCTAGGTGTGATGGGAAGGTGCCGGCTGTGGTGGGATGGTGCTGGGTGTGATGGGAAGGTGCTGGGTGTGGTGGGATGGTGCTGGGTGTGATGGAAAGGTGCTGGGTGTGATGGGAAGGTTCCGGGTGTGGTGGGATGGAGCTGGGTGTGATGGGAAGGTGCTGGCTGTGGTGGGATGGTGCTGGGTGTGATGGGAAGGTGCCGGGTGTGATGGGAAGGTGCCGGGTGTGGTGGGATGGAGCTGGGTGTGAAGGGAAGGTGCTGTGTGTGGTGGGATGGTGCTGGGTGTGATGGGAAGGTGCTGGGTGTGATGGGAAGGTGTCGTGTGTGATGGGAAGGTGTCGTGTGTGATGGGAAGGTGTCGTGTGTAATGGGAGGGTGCTGTGTGTGATGGGAAGGTGCCGTGGATGATGGGAAGGTGCTGTGTGTGATGGGAAGGTGCTGTGTGTGATGGGAAGGTGCCGTGGGTGATGGGAAGGTGCTGTGTGTGATGGGAAGGTGCTGTGTGTGATGGGAAGGTACTGTGTGTGATGGGAAGGTGCTGTGTGTGATGGGAAGGTGCTGGGTGTGATGGGAAGGTGCCGGGTGTGATGGGAAGGTGCTGTGTGTGATGGGAGGGTGCCGTGTGTGATGGGAAGGTGCTGGGTGTGGTGGGATGGTGCTGGGTGTGATGGGAGAGGTGCTAGGTGTGATGGGAAGGTGCCGGGTGTGATGGGAAGGTTCTGTGTGTGATGGGAAGGTGCTGGGTGTGATGGGAAGGTGCTGTGTGTGATGGGAAGGTGCCGGGTGTGATGGGAAGGTGCTGTGTGTGATGGGAAGGTGCTGGGTGTGATGGGAAGGTACTGGGTGTGATGGGAAGGTGCTGGGTGTGATGGGAAGGTGCCGGGTGTGATGGGAAGGTGCTGTGTGTGATGGGAGGGTGCCGTGTGTGATGGGAAGGTGCTGGGTGTGGTGGGATGGTGCTGGGTGTGATGGGAAGGTACTGTGTGTGATGGGAAGGTGCCGGGTGTGATGGGAAGGTGCCGGGTGTGATGGGAAGGTTCTGTGTGTGATGGGAAGGTGCTGGGTGTGATGGGAAGGTGCTGTGTGTGATGGGAAGGTGCTGGGTGTGATGGGAAGGTGCTGTGTGTGATGGGAAGGTGCTGGGTGTGATGGGAAGGTACTGGGTGTGATGGGAAGGTGCTGTGTGTGATGGGAAGGTGCTGGGTGTGATGGGAAGGTGCCGGGTGTGATGGGAAGGTGCTGTGTGTGATGGGAGGGTGCCGTGTGTGATGGGAAGGTGCTGGGTGTGATGGGAGAGGTGCTAGGTGTGATGGGAAGGTGCTGTGTGTGATGGGGAGGTGCCGTGTGTGATGGGAAGGTGCTGTGTGTGATGGGAAGGTGCTGGGTGTGATGGGTAGGTGCTGGGTGTGATGGGAAGGTGCTGGGTGTGATGGGAAGGTGCTGTGTGTGGTGGGATGGTGCTAGGTGTGATGGGAAGGTGCCGGCTGTGATGGGAAGGTGCTGTGTGTGAAGGGAAGGTGCTGTGTGTGGTGGGATGGTGCTGGGTGTGATGGGAAGGTGCTGGGTGTGATGGGAAGGTGTCGTGTGTGATGGGAAGGTGTCGTGTGTGATGGGAAGGTGTCGTGTGTAATGGGAGGGTGCTGTGTGTGATGGGAAGGTGCCGTGGATGATGGGAAGGTGCTGTGTGTGATGGGAAGGTGCTGTGTGTGATGGGAAGGTGCTGGGTGTGATGGGAGAGGTGCTGGGTGTGATGGGAAGGTGCTGTGTGTGATGGGAAGGTGCTGGGTGTGATGGGAGAGGTGCTGGGTGTGATGGGAAGGTGCTCTGTGTGATGGGAGGGTGAAGAGCTGGGGTCCCGATAGCTGTGGGAGTCAGTGGGGCTAGTGGTGGATATTAGTGGATAGACTATTGCCGGAAATGGAGACCGAAAGGTGAAGGAAAGGAAGGCAGGTGTCGGAGATGGACCAGGTGAAGGTGATGGAGGGAGCGAAACTGGAAGCAAAGTTTATGAATGTTTCGAGGTCAGGACGAGAGCATGAAGCTGCACCAAAATAGTCATCGATGTCCCGATAAAGCAGTTGTTGGAGGGGACCCAGGGAGGCCTGGAACAAGAAATGTCCCACATACCCCATGACAAGGGCAGGCCAAGCTCGGACCCATGCGGGTACCCATTGCTACAGCCTTGATTTGGAGAAAATGGGGTGGGTTGAAGGAGAAGTTGTTGAGAGAGAGAACAAGTTGAGCCAGGCGGAGGAGAGAGCTGGTGGATGGAGATTGTTGGGGCCTCTTTTCAAAAAAGAAGCAAAGTGCTTCCAAGCCGTCTTGGTGTAACGGGACTGCACACCCCACGGTGATAGGTGGTGGTCAGGGCCTGGGAACTGAAATTGCTTCTATCATGTCTCACTAACATGACTGAGTTTTTTGAAGAAGTAACAAAGAAGATTGATGAGGGCAGAGCGGTAGATGTGATCTATATGGACTTCAGTAAGGCGTTCGACAAGGTTCCCCGTGGGAGACTGATTAGCAAGGTTAGATATCATGGAATACAGGGAGAACTAGCCATTTGGATACAGAACTGGCTCAAAGGTGGAAGACAGAGGGTGGTGGTGCAGGGTTGTTTTTCAGACTGGAGGCCTGTGACCAGTGGAGTGCCACAAGGATCGGTGCTGGGCCCACTACTTTTTGTCATTTACATAAATGATTTGGATGTGAGCATAAGAGGTACAGTTAGGAAGTGTGCAGATGACACCAAAATTGGAGGTGTAGTGGACAGCGAAGAGGGTTACCTCAGATTACAACAGGATCTGGACCAGATGGGCCAATGGGCTGAGAAGTGGCAGATGGAGTTTAATTCAGATAAATGTGAGGTGCTGCATTTTGGGAAAGCAAATCTTAGCAGGACTTATACACATAATGGTAAGGTCCTAGGGAGTGTTGCTGAACAAAGAGACCTTGGAGTGCAGGTTCATAGCTCCTTGAAAGTGGAGTCACAGGTAGATAGGATAGTGAAGAAGGTATTTGGTATGCTTTCCTTTCTATCAGAAAGATGTTATGAAACTTGAAAGGGTTCAGAAAAGATTTACAAGGATGTTACCAGGGTTGGAGGATTTGAGCTACTGAAGAGGCTGAACAGGCTGGGGCTGTTTTCCCTGGAGTGTCGGAGGCTGAGGGGTGACCTTATAGAGGTTTACAAAATTATGAGGGGCATGGACAGACCCCACCACCAGGAATATATTTCCCTCCCCACACCTTTCCGCCTTCCGCAAAGACCGTTCCCTCCGTGACTACCTGGTCAGGTCCACGCCCCCCTACGACCCACCCTCCCATCCTGGCACCTTCCCCTGCCACCGCAGGAACTGTAAAACCTGTGCCCACACCTCCTCCCTCACCTCTATCCAAGGCCCTAAAGGAGCCTTCCACATCTATCAAAGTTTTACCTGCACATCCACTAATATCATTTATTGTATCCGTTGCTCCCGATGCGGTCTCCTCTACATTGGGCAGACTGGACGCCTCCTAGCAGAGCGCTTTAGAGAACATCTCCGGGACACTCGCACCAATCAGCCACACCGCCCCGTGGCCCAACATTTCAACTCTCCCTCCCACTCTGCCGAGGACATGGAGGTCCTGGGCATCCTTCACCGCCGCTCCCTCACCACCAGACGCCTGGAGGAAGAACGCCTCATCTTCCGCCTCAGAACACTTCAACCCCAGGGCATCAATGTGGACTTCAACAGTTTCCTCATTTCCCCTTCCCCCACCTTACCCCAGTTCCAAACTTCCAGCTCAGCACTGTCCCCATGACTTGTCCGGACTTGTCCTACCTGCCTATTTCCTTTTCCACCTATCCACTCCACCCTCTCCTCCCTGACCTATCACCTTCATCCCCTCCCCCTCTCACCCATTGTACTCTATGCTACTTTCTCCCCACCCCCACCCTCCTCTAGCTTATTTCTCCACGCTTCAGGCTCACTGCCTTTATTCCTGATGAAGGGCTTTTGCCCGAAACGTCGATTTCGCTGCTCCTCGGATGCTGCCTGACCTGCTGTGCTCTTCCAGCACCACTCATCCTAAATAGACAAAGTCTTTTCCCTGGGGTGGGGGAGTCCAGGACTAGAGGGCATAGGTTTAGGGTGAGAGGGGGAAGATATAAAAGAGACCTAAGGGGCAACTTTTTCACACAGAGGGTGATACGTGTACGGAATGAGCTGCCAGAGGAAGTGGTGGAGGCTGGTACAATTGCAACATTTAAGAGGCATTTGGATGGGTATATGAATAGGAAGGGTTTTGAGGGATATGGGCTGGGTGCTGGCAGGTGGGACTAGATTGGGTTGGGATATCTGGTTGGCATGGACAGGTTGGACCGAAGGGTCTGTTTCCGTGCTGTACATCTCTATGAGTGGTTCGGCCACCCTTAGAACGTTGAGTTCAGTTCTGGTCACCACATTCCAGGAAGGATGTGGAAGCTTTGGAGAGGGTGCAGAAGAGGTTTCCCAGGATTAGAGGGAATGAGCTATAAGGAGAGGCTGGAAAAACTCAGGCTGTTTTCTCTGGAGCAGTGCAGGCTGAGGGGATAAAATTATGAGATGCACAGATAGGGTTGGGGGTCAGAATCCTTTACCCCAGGGTTGAAATGTCTAGGACAAGGGGAAATGCATTTAAGGGGAGAGGGGGAAAGTTCAAAGGAGATGAGAGGGGCAGGTTATTTTACACAGAGAGCTGTAGGAGGCTGCACTGCACTGCCAGGGAGTGGTTACATTCCGAAGGAGTGAATAAATCTCCATTTGGAGAGGCATGGTTTGTCCAAGAGAGGTCAGATCTCACAGAGCTGGTGGAGGATTTTGAGGCGGCGCCCGGGTGTGTGGATGTGGCTGGGCCCGGTGATGTAGTTTATGTGGATGTCAGTCAGGCCATTAACACAATCCCACCCAGAAAAAGGGAAAAGCTACAGGAGCTGGCAAAGTGGATCCAAAACTGGCTCCGAGCACACACTCTCCCCCAGGGTCACACACTCCCCCCCCCAGGGTCACACACTCTCCCCCAGGGTCACACACTCCCCCCCCCAGGGTCACACACTCTACCCCAGGGTCACACACTCCCCCGCAGGGTCACACACTCCCCCCCCCCAGGGTCACACACTCTCCCCCCCAGGGTCACACTCTCCCACCCAGGGTCACACACTCTCCCGCCCAGGGTCACACTCCCCCCCCCCAGGGTCACACACTCTCCCCCAGGGTCACACACTCTCCCCCAGGGTCACACACTCTCCCCCAGGGTCACACACTCCCCCAGGGTCACACACTCACCCCCCAGGGTCACACACACTCCCCCCCAGGGTCACACACTCTCACCCAGGGTCACACTCTCACCCAGGGTCACACACTCTCCCCCAGGGTCACACACTCCCACAGGGTCACACACTCCCCCCCCCAGGGTCACACACTCTCCCCCAGGGTCACACACACTCTCCCGCAGAGTCACACACACACGCACAGGGTCACACTCCCCCCCAGGGTCACACACTCTCCCCCCCAGGGTCACACACTCCCTCCCAGGGTCACACTCTCCCCCAGGGTCACACACTCTCCCCCACAGGGTCACACTCTCCCCCACAGGGTCACACACTCTCCCCCAGGGTCACACACACTCCCCCCCAGGGTCACACACTCTCACCCAGGGTCACACTCTCACCCAGGGTCACACACTCTCCCCCAGGGTCACACTCTCCCCCAGGGTCACACACTCTCCCCCAGGGTCACACACTCTCCCCCCCAGGGTCACACTCTCCCCCACAGGTCACACACTCTCCCGCCCAGGGTCACACTCTCCCCCAGGATCTCACACTCTCCCCCAGGGTCACACTCTCCCCCGGGTCACACAGTCTCCCCCCCCCAGGGTCACACTCTCCCCCACAGGGTCACACACACACGCCCAGGGTCACACACTCTCCCCCAGGGTCACACACACTCCCCCCCAGGGTCACACACTCCCCCACCAGGGTCACACACTCTCACCCAGGGTCACACTCTCCCCCAGGGTCACACACCCCCTCCCAGGGTCACACTCCCCCCCAGGGTCACTCTCCACCCCAGGGTCACACACTCTCCCCCAGGGTCACACTCTCCCCCAGGGTCACACACTCTCCCGCCCAGGGTCACACTCTCCCCCAGGATCACACACTCTCCCCCAGGGTCACACTCTCCCCCTGGGTCACACACTCTCCCCCCCCCCCCCCCCCAGGGTCACACTCTCCCCCACAGGGTCACACACACACGCCCAGGGTCACACACTCCCCCCCAGGGTCACACACTCCCCCACCAGGGTCACACACTCTCACCCAGGGTCACACTCTCCCCCAGGGTCACACACTCCCTCCCAGGGTCACACTCCCCCCCAGGGTCACTCTCCACCCCAGGGTCACACACTCTCCCCCAGGGTCACACTCTCCCCCAGGGTCACACTCTCACCCAGGGTCACACACCCCCTCCCAGGGTCACACACTCCCCCAGGGTCACACTCTCACCCAGGGTCACACACTCTCCCCCAGGGTCACACTCACTCTCCCCAGGGTCACATCCTCCCCTCCAGGGTCACACTCCCCCCCAGGGTCACACACTCTCCCCCAGGGTCACTCTCCCCCCCCAGGGTCACACACACACGCCCAGGGTCACACTCTCTCCCACCCAGGGTCACACACTCTCCCCCAGGGTCACACTCTCCCCCCCAGGGTCATACTCACTCCCCCAGGGTCACACTCTCCCCCCCAAGGGTCACACACTCACTCCCCCAGGGTCACACTCACTCCCCCAGGGTCACACTCACTCTCCCCCAGGGTCACACACTCTCCCCCAGGGTCACTCTCCCCCCCAGGGTCACACACTCTCCCCCAGGGTCACTCACCCCCCAGGGTCACACACACACGCCCAGGGTCACACACTCTCCCCCCCAGGGTCACACACTCTCCCCCAGGGTCACACACCCTCCCCCCCAGGGTCACACTCTCACCCCCAAGGTCACACTCACTCTCCCCCAGGGTCACATACTCCCTCCCAGGGTCACACACTCTCCCCCAGGGTCACCCCCCCCCCCCAGGGTCACACACACACACGCCCAGGGTCACACTCTCCCCCCCAGGGTCACACACTCTCCCCCCCAGGGTCACACACACACGCCCAGGGTCACACACTCTCCCCCCAGGGTCACACACTCTCCCCCAGGGTAACACACCCTCCCCCCCAGGGTCACACACTCTCCCCCCCAGGGTCACACTCTCCCCCAGGGTCACACACTCTCCCCCACAGGGTCACACTCTCCCCCACAGGGTCACACACTCTCCCCCAGGGTCACACACACACCCCCCCAGGGTCACACACTCTCACCCAGGGTCACACTCTCACCCAGGGTCACACACTCTCCCCCAGGGTCACACTCTCCCCCAGGGTCTCACACTCTCCCCCAGGGTCACACACTCTCCCCCCCACGGTCACACTCTCCCCCACAGGTCACACACTCTCCCGCCCAGGGTCACACTCTCCCCCAGGATCTCACACTCTCCCCCAGGGTCACACTCTCCCCCGGGTCACACAGTCTCCCCCCCCCCAGGGTCACACTCTCCCCCACAGGGTCACACACACACGCCCAGGGTCACACACTCTCCCCCAGGGTCACACACACTCCCCCCCAGGGTCACACACTCCCCCACCAGGGTCACACACTCTCACCCAGGGTCACACTCTCCCCCAGGGTCACACACTCCCTCCCAGGGTCACACTCCCCCCCAGGTTCACTCTCCACCCCAGGGTCACACACTCTCCCCCAGGGTCACACTCTCCCCCAGGGTCACACACTCTCCTGCCCAGGGTCACACTCTCCCCCAGGATCACACACTCTCCCCCAGGGTCACACTCTCCCCCTGGGTCACACACTCTCCCCCCCCCCCCCCCCCAGGGTCACACTCTCCCCCACAAGGTCACACACACACGCCCAGGGTCACACACTCCCCCCCAGGGTCACACACTCCCCCACCAGGGTCACACACTCTCACCCAGGGTCACACTCTCCCCCAGGGTCACACACTCCCTCCCAGGGTCACACTCCCCCCCAGGGTCACTCTCCACCCCAGGGTCACACACTCTCCCCCAGGGTCACACTCTCCCCCAGGGTCACACTCTCACCCAGGGTCACACACCCCCTCCCAGGGTCACACACTCCCCCAGGGTCACACTCTCACCCAGGGTCACACACTCTCCCCCAGGGTCACACTCACTCTCCCCAGGGTCACATCCTCCCCTCCAGGGTCACACTCCCCCCCAGGGTCACACACTCTCCCCCAGGGTCACTCTCCCCCCCCAGGGTCACACACACACGCCCAGGGTCACACTCTCTCCCACCCAGGGTCACACACTCTCCCCCAGGGTCACACTCTCCCCCCCAGGGTCATACTCACTCCCCCAGGGTCACACTCTCCCCCCAAGGGTCACACACTCACTCCCCCAGGGTCACACTCACTCCCCCAGGGTCACACTCACTCTCCCCCAGGGTCACACACTCTCCCCCAGGGTCACTCTCCCCCCCAGGGTCACACACTCTCCCCCAGGGTCACTCTCCCCCCCAGGGTCACACACACACGCCCAGGGTCACACACTCTCCCCCCCAGGGTCACACACTCTCCCCCAGGGTCACTCTCCCCCCCAGGGTCACACACTCTCCCCCAGGGTCACTCTCCCCCCCAGGGTCACACACACACGCCCAGGGTCACACACTCCCCCACCAGGGTCACACACTCTCACCCAGGGTCACACTCTCCCCCAGGGTCACACACTCCCTCCCAGGGTCACACTCCCCCCCAGGGTCACTCTCCACCCCAGGGTCACACACTCTCCCCCAGGGTCACACTCTCCCCCAGGGTCACACTCTCACCCAGGGTCACACACCCCCTCCCAGGGTCACACACTCCCCCAGGGTCACACTCTCACCCAGGGTCACACACTCTCCCCCAGGGTCACACTCACTCTCCCCAGGGTCACATCCTCCCCTCCAGGGTCACACTCCCCCCCAGGGTCACACACTCTCCCCCAGGGTCACTCTCCCCCCCCAGGGTCACACACACACGCCCAGGGTCACACTCTCTCCCACCCAGGGTCACACACTCTCCCCCAGGGTCACACTCTCCCCCCCAGGGTCATACTCACTCCCCCAGGGTCACACTCTCCCCCCAAGGGTCACACACTCACTCCCCCAGGGTCACACTCACTCCCCCAGGGTCACACTCACTCTCCCCCAGGGTCACACACTCTCCCCCAGGGTCACTCTCCCCCCCAGGGTCACACACTCTCCCCCAGGGTCACTCTCCCCCCCAGGGTCACACACACACGCCCAGGGTCACACACTCTCCCCCCCAGGGTCACACACTCTCCCCCAGGGTCACACACTCTCCCCCCCAGGGTCACACTCTCACCCCCAAGGTCACACTCACTCTCCCCCAGGGTCACACACTCTCCCCCAGGGTCACTCTCCCCCCCAGGGTCACACACACACACGCCCAGGGTCACACTCTCCCCCCCAGGGTCACACACTCTTCCCCCCCAGGGTCACACACACACGCCCAGGGTCACACACTCTCCCCCCAGGGTCACACACTCTCCCCCAGGGTAACACACCCTCCCCCCCAGGGTCACACACTCTCCCCCCCAGGGTCACACACTCCCTCCCAGGGTCACATACTCTCCCCCAGGGTCACACACTCTCCCCCCCAGGGTCACACTCTCCCCCACAGGGTCACACTCTCCCCCAGGGTCACACACTCTCCCCCAGGGTCACACACACTCCCCCCCAGGGTCACACACTCTCACCCAGGGTCACACTCTCACCCAGGGTCACACACTCTCCCCCAGGGTTACACACTCTCCCCCAGGGTCACACTCTCCCCCAGGGTCACACACTCTCCCCCCCAGGGTCACACTCTCCCCCACAGGTCACACACTCTCCCGCCCAGGGTCACACTCTCCCCCAGGATCACACACTCTCCCCCAGGGTCACACTCTCCCCCTGGGTCACACGTTCTCCCCCCCCCCAGGGTCACACTCTCCCCCACAGGGTCACACTCTCCCCCAGGGTCACACACTCTCCCCCAGGGTCACACACACTCCCCCCCAGGGTCACACACTCTCCCCCCCAGGGTCACACTCACTCCCCCAGGGTCACACTCTCCCCCTGAGGGTCACACACTCTCCCCCAGGGTTACTCTCCCCCCAAGGGTCACACACTCTCCCCCAGGGTCACACACTCTCCCCCCCAGGGTCACACACACACGCCCAGGGTCACACACTCCCCCCCCTAGGGTCACACACTCTCCCCCAGGGTCACACACTCTCCCCCCCAGGGTCACACTCTCACCCCCTCCCAGGGTCACACTCACTCTCCCCCAGGGTCACACACTCCCTCCCAGGGTCACACACTCTCCCCCAGGGTCACTCTCCCCCCCAGGGTCACACACACACGCCCAGGGTCACACTCTCCCCCCCAGGGTCACACACTCTCCCCCCCAGGGTCACACACCCTCCCCCAGGGTCACACACTCTCCCCCCCAAGGTCACACTCACTCTCCCCCAGGGTCACACTCTCCCCCCCGAGGGTCACACACTCTCCCCCAGGGTCACTCTCCCCGCCAGGGTCACACACTCTCCCCCAGGGTCACTCTCCCCCCCAGGGTCACACACACACGCCCAGGGTCACACTCTCCCCCCCAGGGTCACACACTCTCCCCCCCAGGGACACACACACGCGCCCAGGGTCACACACTCCCCCCCGGGTCACACACTCTCCCCCCCAGGGTCACACACACACGCCCAGGGTCACACACTCTCCCCCTCAGGGACACACACACACGCGCCCAGGGTCACACACTCTCCCCCCCGGGTCACACACACTCTCCCCCCAGGGTCACACACTCTCCCCCCCAGGGACACACACACGCGCCCAGGGTCACACACTCTCCCCCAGGGTTACTCTCCCCCCCAGGGTCACACACTCTCCCCCAGGGTCACTCTCCCCCCCAGGGACACACACACGCGCCCAGGGTCACACACTCTCCCCCCCCAGGGTCACACACTCTCCCCCCAGGGTCACACACTCTCCCCCCAGGGTCACACTGTCCCCCCCAGGGTCACACACTCTCCCGCCTCAGGGTCACACACTCTCCCCCAGGGTCACACTCTCCCCCAGGGTCACACACTCCCTCCCAGGGTCACACCCTCTCCCCCCCCCCCCAGGGTCACACTCTCACCCCCAGGGTCACACACTCTCCCCCCAGGGTCACACACTCTCACCCCCGAGGGTCACACACACACGCCCAGGATCACACACCCCCCCCCAGGGTCACACACTCTCCCCCCCAGGATCACACTCTCCCCCCCAGGGTCACACACTCTCCCCCCCAGGGTCACACTCTCACCCCCAAGGTCACACTCACTCCCCCCCAGGGTCACACACTCTCCCCCCAGGGTCACACTCTCCCCCCCTGGGTCACCCACTCCCCCCCAGGGTCACACACTCTCCCCCCAGGGTCACCCACTCCCCCGCAGGGTCACACTCTCCCCCCCAGAGTCACACACCCTCTCCCTCAGGGTGACACTAACTCCCCCAGGGTAACACACACTCCCCCAACCATGGTCACACTCACTCCCCCAGGGTCACACTAACACCCCCCCAGGGTCACACAAACTCCCCCAGGGACACACACACACACCCAGGGTCACACACTCTCCCCCCCAGGGTCACACACACTCTCCCCCATGGTCACACACTCTCCCCTAGGGATACCCACACTCCCCCAGGGTCACACATTCCCCCAGGGCCATGCACTCTCCCCCAGGGTCACACTCACTCTCCCCCAGGGTCACACTCTTCCCCCCCCCGAGGGTCACACTCTCCCCCCCCAGGGTTACACTCTCACCCCCAGGGTCACACTCTCCCCCAGGGTCACACACACTCCCCCAGTGTCACACTCACTACCCCAGGGTCACACACTCCCCCCCAGGGTCACACACTCTCCCCCGCAGGGTCACTCTCCCCCCCCCCCCCCCCAGGGTCACACACTCTCCCCCAGGGTCACTCTCCCCCGGAGGGTCATACACACACACGCCCAGGGTCACACTCTCCCACCCAGGGTCACACACACACGCCTAGGGTCACACACTCTCCCCCCCAGGGTCACACACTCTCCCCCAGGGTCACACACTCTCCCCCCAGGGTCACACTCTCACCCCCAGGGCCACACTCACTCTCCCCCAGGGTCACACACTCACCCCCAGGGTCACACACTCTCACCCCCGAGGGTCACACACACACACGCCCAGGATCACACCCCCCCCTCCCAGGGTCACACACCCTCCCCCCCAAGGTCACACTCTTCCCCCCCAGGGTCATACACACACTCCCCCAGGGTCACACACTCTCCCCCCCAGGGTCACACACTCTTCCCCCCAAGGGTCACACACTCTCCCCCAGGGTCACTCTCCCCCCCAGGGGCACACACACACGCCCAGGGTCACACTCTCCCCCCCAGGGTCACACACACACGCCTAGGGTCACACACTTTCCCCCCCAGGATCACACACTCTCCCCCAGGGTCACACACTCTCCCCCCCAGGGTCACACTCTCACCCCCAAGGTCACACTCACTCTCCCCCAGGGTCACACACTGCCTCCCAGGGTCACACACTCTCCCCCCAGGGTCACACTCTCCCCCCCAGGGTCACACACTCCCCCCCAGGGTCACACTCTCCCCCCCAGGGTCACACACTCTCCCCCGCAGGGTCACACTCTCCCCCCCAGGGTCACACACACACGCCCAGGGTCACACACTCTCACCCCCAGGGTCACACATTCCCCCCCAGTCACACACCCTCTCCCTCAGGGTGACACTAACTCCCCCAGGGTAACACACACTCCCCCAACCATGGTCACACCCACTCCCCCAGGGTCACACTAACACCCCCCCAGGGTCACACACACACCCAGGGTCACACACTCTCCCCGCCAGGGTCACACACACTCTCCCCCATGGTCACACACTCTCCCCTAGGGATACCCACACTCCCCCAGGGTCACACATTCCCCCAGGGCCATGCACTCTCCCCCACGGTCACACTCTCCCCCAGGGTCACACACACCCCCTGGGTCACACTCACCCCCAGGATCACACTCTCTCCCCCGGGGTCACACTCTCCCCCACGGACACACATTCCCCCAGGGTCACACACACTCCCCAGGGTCACACACACTCCCTCCAAGGTCACACACTCACCCCCAGGGTCACACTCTCTCCCCCAGGGTCACACTCTCTCCCCCAGGGTCACACACACCCCCAGGGTCACACACACCCCCAGGATCACACTCTCTCCCCCGGTGTCACACTCTCCCCCAGGGTCACACACACCCCCAGAGACACACACTCTCCCCCAGGGTGACAGACTCTCGCCCTGTGCCTGACCCTGTCTGTGTGAAGCAGTTATTGTTTCAGTCGACACCCAGGGCACAACCTCTCTCCCCGAGTCTACCCCCCTCCACCTACACCCCCTCTCCCCCAGCTCCCAGCTGCCCCCTCCCCATCGACCCGTGCTCCGGGATTACACTGACATTCCCGGGATTACACTGACATTCCCAGGATTACACTGACATTCCCGGGATTACACTAACATTCCCAGGATTACACTGACATTCCCGGGATTACACTGACATTCCCAGGATTACACTGACATTCCCGGGATTACACTAACATTCCCAGGATTACACTGACATTCCCGGGATTACACTGACATTCCCAGGATTACACTGACATTCCCGGGATTACACTGACATTCCCAGGATTACATTAACATTCCCAGGATTACACTGACATTCCCGGGATTACACTGACATTCCTGGGATTACACTATCATTCCCAGGATTACACTGACATTCCCGGGATTACACTGACATTCCCGGGACTACATTAACATTCCCGGGATTACACTGACATTCCCAGGATTACATTGACATTCCCGGGATTACATTAACATTCCCGGGATTACACTGACATTCCCAGGATTACACTGACATTCCCGGGATTACACTGACATTCCTGGGACTACATTAACATTCCCAGGATTACACTGACATTCCCAGGATTACACTGACATTCCCGGGACTACATTAACATTCCCGGGATTACACTGACATTCCCAGGATTACACTGACATTCCCGGGATTACACTGACATTCCCGGGACTACATTAACATTCCCAGGATTACACTGACATTCCCGGGATTACACTGACATTCCCGGGACTACATTAACATTCCCGGGATTACACTGACATTCCCAGGATTACACTGACATTCCCGGGATTACACTGACATTCCCGGGACTACATTAACATTCCCGGGATTACACTGACATTCCCGGGATTACACTGACATTCCCGGGACTACATTAACATTCCCGGGATTACACTGACATTCCCGGGGGGAATCTGCAGCTCAGCACCAGGTCCGAGTGACTGAGAAAGCTGGAACACTTCCTGAGAGCATCCAGACCCCGAGCCACTCAGAGTGGGATACCAGCTCACACCACCCTCGGGGATCCAGGTCAGGGACACACACTAAAATCAGATCACAACTTCACACCCACTGTCCCTCGGGACCGGGACAGCACGGGGTTAGACACAGAGTTAAGCTCCCACTACATTGTCCCCCATCAAACACTCCCCAGGTCAGGGACAGCATGGGGTTAGATACAGAGTAAAGCTCCCTCTACACTGTCCCCCCATCAAACACTCCCAGGACAGGGACAGCAGGGGGTTAGATACACAGTAAAGCTCCCTCTACACAGTCCCCCCAACAAACACTCCCAGGGACAGGGACAGGGACAGGATGGGGTTAGAGAGAGAGTAAAGCTTCCTCTACACAGTCCCCCATCAAACACTCCCCAGGTCAGGGACAGCACGGGGTTAGATACAGAGTAAAGCTCCCTCTACACTGTCCCCACATCAAACACTCCCAGGACAGGGACAGCACGGGGTTAGATACAGAATAAAGCTCCCTCTACACAGTCCCCCCAACAAACACTCCCAGGGACAGGGACAGGATGGGGTTAGAGACAGAGTAAAGCTCCCTCTACACTGTCCCCATCAAACACACCCAGGACAGGGACAGCACGAAGTTAGAAAGAGTAAAGCTCCCTCTACACTGTCCCCCCATCAAACACTCCCAGGACAGGGACGGTACAGGGTTAGAGACAGAGTAAAGCTCCCTCTACACCGACCCCCCCTCAAACACACCCAGGACAGGGACGGTACAGGGTTAGAGACAAAGTACAGCTCCCTCTACACTGTCCCCCACCAAACACTCCCCAGGGCAAGGACAGCAAGGGGTTAGATACAGAGTATAGCTCCCTCTACACTGTCCCCCACCAAACACTCCCCAGGACAGGGACAGCACGGGGTTAGATACAGAGTAAAGCTCCCTCTACACTATCCCCCATCAAACACTCCCAGGACAGGGACAGCATGGGGTTAGACACAAAGTAAAGCTCCCTCTACACTGTCCCCATCAAACACTCCCAGGACAGGGGCAGCACGGGGTTAGATACAGAGTAAAGCTCCCTCTACACTGTCCCCCATCAAACACTCCCAGGACAGGGACAGCACAGAGTTAGATACAGAGTAAAGCTCTCTCTACACTGTCCCCCATCAAACACTCCCAGGACAGGGGCAGCACGGGGTTAGATACAAAGTACAGCTCCCTCTACACTGTCCCCCATCAAACACTCCCCAGGACCAGGACAGCACGGGGTTACATACAGAGTAAAGCTCCCTCTACACTGTCCCCCATCAAACACTCCCAGGACAGGGACAGCACGGGGTTAAATACAGAGTAAAGCTTCCTCTACACTGTCCCCCATCAAACACTCCCAGGACAAGGACAGCATGGGGTTAGGTACAGAGTAAAGCTCGCTCTACACTGTCCCCCATCAAACACTCCCAGGACAGGGACAGCACGGGGTTAGATACAGAGTAAAGCTCGCTCTACACTGTCCCCCATCAAACACTCCCCAGGGAAGGGACAGCAAGGAGTTAGATACGGAGTAAAGCTCCCTCTACACTGTCCCCCACCAAACACTCCCCAGGACAGGGACAGCATGGGGTTAGATACAGAGTAAAGCTCCCTCTACACTGTCCCCCACCAAACACTCCCCAGGTCAGGGACAGCACGGGGTTAGATACAGAGTAAAGCTCCCTCTACACAGTTGTAGTGTGTTTTCACCATCTGTCTCTGTGTTCTGTTGTGTTGTGGTTATGGGTTGGCTGATGATGGTTGTGGCTCTGAGCCAATGACAATTGAGAAGGTGCTCCTGTGACATGGTGGTAGTGTCCATATCTCTGTGCCAGGAGGTCTGGGTTCAGGCCCCACCTACATGTGGAGGTGTGTAATAATATCCTTGATCGGCCCTGGGTCAGAAACATTCTGCCAGGGTGATATGATGCCAGTGAGAGGCTTTTCTGAAAGCTGAGTTTATAACAAAGTCTGATATTATAGCAATGTGTCCAGCCTTAACAATGAAGGTGAGGGTTGAGTCCTGATTTACCTGACCTACTTTGAGCATGAGCTTAACTCTCTCAAGACCCAGCCAGTCACTAACTGTCCTGTCAGTGAGTGACCATTACCACTTCCCTCTGGTCCCTGCAGGGAAATCCCTTTCGCAAAGCTCAGGAATAATGCCAGTCTGTGAGACGATACAGAAACACAGCTTGAAATCATTCACTTTTCTCTTTTTGACTCTCTCCTGCTATCTCTCTCTCCCTGTGTGTGTCTCTGTCTCTCTATCTGACTGTCTCTATTTTCTCTGTCTCTGTGTCTCTCTCTCTGTCTCTCTAATGTTCTCTTTCTCTCTCTCTGTCTCTCACTCACTCCCTCTCTCAGTGTATATTGATCTATTGCTGAGTTTGTATTGATCAGTCCGCACGGATCAGTCCATATTGATCAGTGTGCATTGATCTAATTGGCTCAGCACAGACCTGCTGAGTCTCCTTCCCCCCTTCCACTCCTGAGGCACACACCAGGGGATTATTTCCATTGGCCCCCGCACCCCTCCCTTCCCACTTAGTCCCAGTTTGTCGCTCTTACTTACATTGGTCACCATGCACAGGTCAATGACAAAACAGATCAGGCAGCAAACAGCAACGACAATTTCTCTGCGCAGACCCCCGGACACGTACATTGGGAACAGATCCATGATTCCTGTGATAAACCCCTCGACTCCCACAAACTGTGCACAAGGAAAAGTGAGTTAGCCGCAGCCTGAATGGGTCAGGGCCCTTTGACCAGCCAGGCTGGGGGGGTCAGGGAATCATAGCACCATTCCAGCCATGCCTGACCCCCATGCCATGTCAGGTCATTCCAAACCACCAACCGAACCCTCCTGGTGCTGAGCTCCCACTGACGTTGGCACCATTGAGCTGGTGGGATGAAGGGACATTGGGTACAGTGAGTTCTTGGGGGGGGGGGGGGGGGCAGAGAGGGGCAACGGCTATCGATTTGAATATTGAAGTACCCAGTCATGGGTTTGACAACAACACCCCTGGGATATACCTGAACATTGCTGGACAGGCCCCACACTGAGGACCAGGCCTGAAGGGGCATCGAGGGCAGATTTGTGGCTGACCGGTCTGGGGAAGGGGATGGGGTTGGGGTGGGGGGGAGGTGTCTCGTGTGGCACCAATACTCACTCGGTGCCCCCCAGCAGAGCTGCAGCAGGAGACCACCCTCTGACAGCCTGATCAATATTGGCCCGTACGTGACCCAGTCCCATCACAAACATGGCTGACTCTTTAGTCTTCACTTGAGGTGGTCGTTCGAGTTATGAAGCTGCTCCTTGTGCTCCCCGGGGGAGCAGCAATAAATGCTGAAAATGTGTTGCTGGAAAAGCGCAGCAGGTCAGGCAGCATCCAAGGAACAGGAGAATCGACGTTTCGGGCATAAGCCCTTCTTCAGGAATGAGGAAAGTGTGTCCAGCAGGCTAAGATAAAAGGTAGGGAGGAGGGACTTGGGGGAGGGGCGTTGGAAATGCGATAGGTGGAAGGAGGTCAAGGTGAGGGTGATAGGCTGGAGTGGGGGTGGGGGCGGAGAGGTCAGGAAGAAGATTGCAGGTCAAGAAGGCGGTGCTGAGTCCGAGGGTTGGGACTGAGATAAGGTGGGGGGAGGGGAAATGAGGAAACTGGTGAAATCCGAGTTCATCCCTTGTGGTTGGAGGGTTCCTAGGCGGAAGATGAGGCGCTCTTCCTCCAACCGTCGTGTTGCCATGGTCTGGCGATGGAGGAGTCCAAGGACTTGCATGTCCTTGGCGGAGTGGGAGGGGGAGTTGAAGTGTTGAGCCACGGGGCGGTTGGGTTGGTTGGTCCGGGTGTCCCAGAGGTGTTCTCTGAAACGTTCCGCAAGTAGGCGGCCTATCTCCCCAATATAGAGGAGGCCACACCGGCTGCAGCGGATGCAGTAGATGATGTGGGTGGAGGTGCAGGTGAATCTGTGGCGGATATGGAAGTTTCCTTTGGGGCCTTGGAGGGAGGTGAGGGGGGAGGTGTGGGCGCAAGTTTTGCATTTCTTGCGGTTGCAGGGGAAGGTGCCGGAAGTGGAGGTTGGGTTGGTGGGGGGTGTGAACCTGACGAGGGAGTCGCAGAGGGAATGGTCTTTTCGGAACGCTGATAGGGGAGGGGAGGGAAATATATTCCTGGTGGTGGGGTCTGTTTGGAGGTGGCGGAAATGACGACGGATGATAAGATGTATCTGGAGGTTGGCGGGGTGGGGCTCAAGGGGTGAGGACCAGTGGGGTTGTCCTGGTGGCGATTGGAGGGGCGGGGCTCAAGGGCGGAGGAGCGGGAAGTGGAAGAGATGCGGTGGAGGGCATCGTCGACCACGTCGGGGGGGAAATTGCGGTCCTTGAAGAAGGAGGCCATCTGGGTTATACGGTTTTGTAACTGGTCCTCCTGGGAGCAGATGTGGCAGAGACGAAGGAATTGGGAGAATGGGATGGCGTTTTTACAGGGGGCAGGGTGGGAGGAGGTGTAGTCCAGGTAGCTGTGGGAGTCGGTCGGTTTGTAGTAGATGTCCGTGTTGATTCGTTCGCCCGAGATAGAAATGGAAAGGTCGAGGAAGGAGAGGGAGGAGTCTGAGACGGTCCAGGTGAATTTGAGGTCGGGGTGGAAGGTGTTGGTGAAGTGGATGAACTGTTCAACCTCCTCGTGGGAGCACGAGGCAGCGCCAATACAGTCATCGATGTAGCGGAGGAAAAGGTGGGGGGGGTGGGGCCAGTGTAGTTGCGGAAGATGGACTGTTCCACATATCCTACGAAGAGGCAGGCATAGCTGGGGCCCATGCGGGTGCCCATGGCTACTCCTTTGGTTTGGAGAACCACAAGGGATGAACTCAGATTTCTCCAGTTTCCTCATTTCCCCTCCCCCCACCTTATCTCAGTCCCAACCCTCGAACTCAGCACCACCTTCCTAACGTGCAATCTTCTTCCTGACAGCTCCGCCCCCACCCCCCACTCCAGCCTATCACCCTCACCTTGACCTCCTTCCACCTATCACATTCCCAACGCCCCTCCCCCAAGTCCCTCCTCCCTACCTTTTATCTTAGCCTGCTTGGCACACCCTCCTCATTCCTGAAGAAGGGCTCATGCCCGAAACGTCGATTCTCCTGTTCCCTGGATGCTGCCTGACCTGCTGCGCTTTTCCAGCAACACATTTTCAGCTCTGATCTCCAGCACCTGCAGTCCTCACTTTCTCCTCGAACAGCAATAAATGCCAACTTTGCCAGGGCTGCCCCTGTCCTGAGGGTAAATGAGGAATGGCAGTGAAATGAGCTACGTACCTGACTATCCAAGCCAAGGACCAGGAGCATGAAGAAAAACAGAGCTGCCCAGAGAGGGGCAATTGGCATCAGGGTCACCGCCTTGGGGTATGCAATAAAAGCCAGGCCAGGTCCTAGAGAGACAGAGAGGGGGCGCAGGATGAAATACTTCATTAACCTGTGGCCTCCTGCTTACCCATCCCCCAATCTATTTGTGTAAAATGATGGAATGACCACGGGGTGGCACGGTGGCTCAGTGGTTAGCACTGCTGCCTCACAGCGCCAGGGACCCAGCCTCGGGTGACTGTCTGTGTGCAGTTTGTACATTCTCCCTGTGTCTGTGTGCGTTTCCTCCCATAGTCCAAAGATGTTCGGGTTGGGGCGGATTGGCTGTGGCAGGGATAGTGGGGGGTGCTCTTCAGAAGTTCAATGTGGACTCATTGGGCTGAATGGTCTCTTTCTGCACTGTAGGGACTCAGTGATTCTATGGAGATGGAGAGCTGAGAACGTGGCTGGTGGAACCTTTAGTGCTGGGAATGGATTACAGGTGGCAGAGAGTGGGGAGTCTGTGGGATTCTCTGCACAGACAGCAGCAGCTGAGGCCAAAGAATGGGCTGTTTTGAGGAAGGAGTTAAATACAGTCCATCGGGCTCAAGGGAGAGAAGGGGATGGGGAGAAGATGGGAGCACAGACAGATAATCAGCCAGGTCCTATTGAACAGCAGAGCACACCCAGTGCTGCTGTTTCTGAAACATCTGGGGGTTCCGTGTACACCCGACAGCCAGGAGGCCTGAGAGCTGACCACTGAGGGAGCAGCTCTGGACACAGGAGCTGCCCGAGGCACGGAACAGGGGCAGGAGTCAGTGATGCTCCAGAGGGACACGGTCGGGATTACAGCTGGGATAATGAAGGGTCAGGAAATCCTGGGAGCGTTGACATTCCCCACAATCGGATCAGAGGCTTAGTCACAGAACCATCTCTGTTCCAGCCTGTTGGGGAGGAGGCTATGGAAGCAGGTTTACGGAGGGGAACAAGCTGAAGAGGAGAATGGCCAAAGCTGCAATCATATCGGCTGCCTGACCGAGAAGGAGGAAGTCAATCTGTCAGACAGGAAGTGACCTGGGCTGTGAAGAAAACTCCCAATTCCTTCAGGGAAAGCTGCTCACAGCTGGTGGAATATTGCGTGCAATTCTGGTCTCCCTGCTAGAGGAAAGGTGTTGTTCAACAAAAAGGGTTCAGAAAAGATTTACAAGGATGTTGCCAGGGTTGGAGGGTTTGAGCTACAGGGAGAGGCTGAACAGGCTGGGGCTGTTTTCCCTGGAGCGTCGGAGGCTGATGGGTGACCTTATAGCAGATGAATTAACAGCACAAATCATCGTGAATGATTATGATGTGGTAGGCAGCACAGAGACATGGTTACAGGAGGTTCAGGACTGGCAGTTAAACATCTAAGGATTTACAACTTATCGAAAAGACAGGGAGGTGGGCAGAGGGGGCAGGACTGCCTTGTTAGTTAAGAATGAGATTCAATCTATGCCACTGAATGTCGTCGGGATGTAGAGTCTGTGTGGGTGGAGTTGAGGAATCACAAAGGTAAAAAAAAACAATGGGAATTATGTACAGACCTCCCAGCAGTGGTCAGGACCAGGGGCACAACATGTACCGGGAAATAGATAGGGCATGTCAGAAAGGCAAGGTCACGGTGATCATGGGAGACTTCAATATGCAAATGGACTGGGTGAATAATGTTGCCGGTGGATCCAAAGAAGAGAACGCTTATAGGATGGCTTTTTGGAACAGTTTCTGATGGAGCCCACAAGGGAGCACGCTATTCTGGACTTAGTGCTATGTAATGAGCTAGACTTTATAAAAGATTTTAAAGTAAGGGAACACTTAGGAAGCAGCGATCATAATATGGTAGAGTTCAGTCTGCAGTTTGAAAGAGAGAAGGCAAAATCGGATGTAATGGTGTTACAGTTAAATAAAGGTAATTACAGGGGCATGAGAGAGGAACTGACGAAAATCGACTGGAAGCAGAGCCTAGTGGGGAAGACAGTAGAGCAACAATGGCAGGAGTTTCTGGTGTAATTGAGGTCACAGTACAGAGTTCATCCCAAAGAAAAGAAAGATTATCTGGGGTTGGGGGATTGGACAGCCATGGCTGACAAAAGAAGTCAGGAAATGTATCATAGAAAAAGCCTATAAAGTGGCCAAGAGCACTGGGAAATCAGAAGATTGGGAAGAGGACAAAAACAAACAGAGGATAACAAAGTGAGAAATAAGGAAGGAGAGGATCAAATAGACAATAGACAATAGGTGCAGGAGTAGGCCATTCAGCCCTTCAAGCCTGCACCACCATTCAATATGATCATGGCTGATCGTCCTTAATCAGTATCCTGTTCCTGCCTTATCCCCATAACCCTTGATCCCACAATCCTTGAGAGCTCTATCCAACTCTTTCTTAAATGAATCCAGAGACTGGGCCTCCACTGCCCTCTGGGGCAGAGCATTCCACACAGCCACCACTCTCTGGGTGAAGAAGTTTCTCCTCATCTCTGTCCTAAATGTCTACCCCGTATTTTTAAGCTGTGTCCTCTGGTTCGGCACTCACCCATCAGCGGAAACATGTTTCCTGCCTCCAGAGTGTCCAATCCTTTAATAATCTTATATGTCTCAATCAGGTCCCCTCTCAGTCTTCTAAACTCAAGGGTATACAAGCCCAGTCGCTCCAGTCTTTCAGCGTAAGGTAATCCTGCCATTTCAGGAATTGACCTCGTGAACCTACGCTGCACTCCCTCAATAGCCAGAATGTCTTTCCTCAAATTTGGAGACCAGAACTGCACACAGTACTCCAGGTGTGGTCTCACCAGGGTCCTGTGTAGCTGCAGAAGAACCTCTTTGCTTCTATACTCAATCCCTCTTGTTATGAAGGCCAGCATGCTATTAGCCTTCTTCACTACCTGCTGTACCTGCATGCTTACCTTCATTGACTGGTGTACAAGAACACCCAGATCTCTCTGTACTGCCCCTTTACCTAAATTGATTCCATTGAGGTAGTAATCTGCCTTCCTGTTCTTGCCACCAAAGTGGATAACCATACATTTATCCACATTAAACTGCATCTGCCATGCATCTGCCCACTCACCTAACTTGTCCAGGTCACCCTGTAATCTCCTAACATCCTCATCACATTTCACTCTGCCACCCAGCTTTGTATCATCAGCAAATTTGCTAATGTTATTGCTGATACCATCTTCTATATCATTAACATATATTGTAAAAAGCTGTGGTCCCAGCACTGATCCCTGCGGTACCCCACTGGTCACTGCCTGCCATTCTGAAATGGAGCCGTTTATCACTACTCTTTGTTTCCTATCAGCCAACCAATTTTCATCCAATCTAGTACTTTGCCCCCAATACCATGCGCCCTAATTTTACTCACTAACCTCCTGTGTGGGACTTTATCAAAAGCTTTCTGAAAGTCCAGGTACACTACATCTACTGGATCTCCCTCGTCCATCTTCAGAGTTACATCCTCAAAAAATTCCAGAAGATTAGTCAAGCATGATTTCCCATTCATAAATCTATACTGACTCTAACCTATCCTGTTACTACTATCCAGATGTGTCGTAATTTCATCCTTTATAATAGACTCCAGCATCTTTCCCACCACTGAGGTCAGACTAACTGGTCTATAATTTCCTGCTTTCTCTCTCCCACTTTTCTTAAAAAGTAGTATAACATTAGCCACCCTCCAATCCGCAGGAACCGACCCCGAATCTATCGAACTCTGGAAAATAATCACCAATGCATCTACGATTTTGCGAGCCACCTCCTTCAGTACCCTGGGATGTAGACCATCAGGCCCTGGGGACTTATCAACCTTCAGACCTAACAGTCTCTCCAACACCAAATCCTGGCAAATATAAATTCCCTTCAGTTCAGGTCCTTCAGCCCCTGTTACCTCAGGGAGATTGCTTGTGTCTTCCCCAGTGAACACAGATCTGAAGTACCAATTCAATTCTTCTGCCATTTCTTTGTTCCCCGTAATATATTCCCTGTTTCTGTCTTCAAGGGCCCAATTTTCGTCTTAACCATTTTTTTGCCTTGCACATACTTAAAAAAGCTTTTACTATCCTCCTTTATATTTTTGGCCAGTTTACCTTCATACCTCATTTTTCCTCTGTGTATTTCCTTCAGTAATCCTCTGTTGTTCTTTAAAAGCTTCCCAGTCCTCCGTTTTCCCACTTATCTGAGCTATGTTATACTTTTTCTCTTTTAACTTTATATGTTTCTTAACTTCCCTCGTCAGCCACGGCCACCCATGCCTCCTCCTGGGATCTTTCTTCCTTTTTGGAATGAACTGATCCTGCATCTTCTGCATTATACACAGAAATATCCGCCATTGTTCCTCCACTGTCATCCCTGCTAAGGTATTGCACCATTGACCTTTGGCCAGCTCCTCCCTCACAGCTCCATAGTTCCCTTTATTCAACAGAAATATTGTCACTTCTGACTGTACCCTCTCCCTCTCAAATTGCAGATTGAACTTATTGTATTATGGTCACTACTTCCCAATGGCTCCTTCACTTCGAGATCCCTGATCAATTCTGGTTCGTTGCACAATACCAGATCCAGAATTGCCTTCTCCCTGGTCGGCTCCAGCACCAGCTGCTCTAAGAATCCATCTCTGAGGCACTCCACAAAGTCTCTTTCTTGAGGCCCAATACCATCTTGCGGAGTGGACTTGATGGGCCGAATGGCCTTACTTCCACTCCTATGTCTTATCCTGATTCTCCCAGTCTACCTGCATGTTAAAATCCCCCATAACTGTAGTGACATCTTTGCGACAGGCCAATTTCAGCTCCTGATTCAACTTACATCCGACATCCAGACTACTGTTTGGGGGCCTGTAGATAACTCCCAAGAGGGTCTTTTTACCCTTAGTATTTCGCAGCTCTATCCACACTGACTCTACATCTCCTGATTCTAGGTCCCCCCGCGCAAGGGATTGAATATCATCCCTTACCAACATGGCCACCCCACCCCCTCTGCCCGTCAGTCTGTCCTTACGATAGCATGTGTAGCCTTGAATATTCATTTCCCAGGCCCTGTCCACTTGAAGCCACGTCTCAGTCATCCCCACAATATCGTATCTGCCAATTTCCAAAAGAGCCTCAAGCTCATCCATCTTATGTCTAATGCTTCATGCATTCATATATAGTATTTTTAATTTGTTACTACCCTCACCCTTCCCATCAACCCCTACTTCACTCAACTTTACAGCATGATCCCTTTCCGAGTTTTCTGCCTCATTGATATGAAGGTAAGCTAGCCAGTAATATTAGAAATGATAGCAAAAGTTTCTTTCAATAAGAAACCAACGAGAGGCAAAGGTAGACTTTGGGCCGCTCCAAACTGATGCAGGAAGCCTAGAGATGGGAGATAAGGAAATAGCAGGAGAACTTAACAAGTACTTTGTGTCAGTCTTCACAGTGGAAGACATGAGTAATATCCCAACAATTAAGGAGAGTCAGGGGGCAGAGTTGAGTGTGGCAGCCATTACAAAACAGAAAGCGCTAGAAAAGCTTAAAGGTCTAAAACTTGATAAATCTCCTGGCCCCAATGGGCCTACATCCTAGAGTTCTGAGGGAGGTGGCTGAGGAAATAGCGGAGGCGTTGGTTGAGATCTTTCAAAAATCACTGGAGTTAGGAAAGGTCCCGGATGATTGGAAAATCGCTGTTGTAACCCCCTTGTTTAAGAAAGGATCAAGACAAAATATGGAAAATTATAGGCCAATTAGCCTAACCTCGGTTGTTGGTAAAATTCTAGAATCCATTGTTAAGGATGAGGTTTCTAAATTCTTGGAAGTGCAGGGTCAGATTAGAAAAGTCAGCATGGATTTAGTAAGGGGAGATCGTGCCTGACAAACCTGTTAGAATTCTTTGAGAAGGTAACAAGTAGGTTAGACCAGGGAAACCCAGTGGATGTTATTTACCTAGACTTTCAAAAGGCCTTTGATAAGGTGCCACACGGGAGGCTGCTAGTAAGGTGAGGGCCCATGGTGTTCGAGGTGAGCTACTGGCATGGATTAAGGATTGGCTGTCTGACAGAAGGCAGAGAGTTGGGATAAAAGTTCTTTTTTGGAATTGCAACTAGTGACAAGTGGGGTCTGCAGGGTTCAGTGATGGGGTCGCAGCTGTTCACTTTATATATTAATGACCTGGATGAAGGGACTGGGGGTAGTCTGGCGAAGTTCACCGATGATACGAAGTTAGGTGGATAGGCAGGTAGGTCTGAGGAGGTTGGGAGGATACAGAAAGATTTAGACAGTTTAGGAGAGTGGTCCAGGAAATGGCTGATGAAATTCAACGTGAGCAATGATGAGAAAATTCCTAAAGCCAAAGTACAAAGGGATCTGGGAGTGCTAGTCCAGGATTGTCTAAAGGTTGATTTGCAGGTTGAGTCCATGGTTAATTTATCTCAAGATGGTTGGAATGTAAAAGCAGCGATGTGCTGAGACTTTATAAAGCTCTGGTTAGGCCCCATTCGGAGTACTGTGTCCAGTTTTGGTCCCCACACCTCAGGAAGGACATACTGGCACTGGAGCGTGTCCAGCGGAGATTCACACGGATGATCCCTGGAATGGTCGGCCGAACATACGAGGAACGGCTGAGGATCCTGGGATTGTATTAATTAGAGTTTAGAAGGTTGAGGGGAGATCTAATAGAAACTTACAAGATAATGCATGACTTAGAAAGGGTGGATGCTGGGAATTTGTTCCTGTCAGGCAGAGACACTAGGACCCGTGGGCACAGCCTTAGAATTAGCAGGGGTCACTTTAGAATGGAAATCAGGAGACATTTCTTCAGCCAGAGAGTGGTGGGCCTGTGGAATTCATTGCCATGGAGCACAGTGGAGGCCGAGACGTTAAATGTCTTCAAGGCAGAGATTGATAAATTCTTAATCTCGTAAGGAATTAAGGGATACGGGGAGAGTGCGGTTAAGTGGAGTTAAAATGCCCATCAGCCATGATTGAATAGCGGAGTGGACTCGATGGGCCGAATGGCCTTACTTTCACTCCTAATTCTTAAGGTCTTATAGAGGTTTATAAAATGAGGGGCACAGATAGGATAAATAGACAAGGTCTTTTTCCCTGGGGTCGGGGAGTCCAGAAGTAGAAGGCTAGGTTTAGGGTGAGAGGGGAAATATATAAAAGAGACCTAAGGGGCAACTTTTTCACACAGAGGGTGGTACGGCTATGGAATGAGCTCCCAGAGGAAGTGGTGGAGGCTGGTACAATTGCAACATTTAAAAGGCATTTGGAAGGGTATAAGAATAGGAAGGGTTTGGAGGGATATGGACCGGGTGCTGGCAGGTGGGACTAGATTGGGTTGGGATATCTGGCCGGTATGGACGAGTTGCACTGAAGGGTCTATTTCTGTGCTGTACATCTCTATGACTACATCTCCAAGCCAGGCCCAAGCTATATCCAATCTCCTGTTACCCTAATGACATCTCAGCCCATCCCAAGTTGGTTCTATTGGGTGTCTCCCCCAAGTGTCTCTCTGGTTCCTCAAGCCTAATGTCATGATGACAGTTAACCGTGTCCCTCTGGAAGCTGAAGGGAGATGTGATGGTAAGTCCCTTCCCAGTTTTGACAGCTCTGTATTCTGCTGCTCACTGTGTGTGCTCTCACCAGACTCAGCCACTTTGGAGATGTCCATCCCTTGTTCCGACGCCATAAAACCAAGTACAGAGAACACAACAAACCCTGAGAAGAAGCTGGTGGTGCTGTTAATCAGAGCCAGGAGGTATGCATCTCTGCAAACAAAGCACGCAGATACAGGCGGAGTTATCGTCTTGCAGCAGGAAGTTCAAATCAAGTTCCAAATTTACAACTCCTTTAAATACTTAGCCCAGAGGAGGAAATTCCCACTCCCCCCAACCCGCAGAGGTACACACCCGCTTTAATGAGCTCATCCAAACCTGACTACAGACCCAAGATAATAAAATCAGAATTGAAGGTGTTACCGGTTTATGTCTGGTAGCAGAACAGCCTGTGGAGACACTCAGGAATACATACTCTTTGGCTGCAAAGGCCCGAAGCAGTTAAGGGTACAGGAAGGATTGGACACACACAAGAGCACATTAGTAACAGACAGAGATAACGTGGTATTGATAAAGAGCAGATATGCTGCTGAGGCCAACAGCAGCACCAAACACAAACTCAGGATTCCCACCAGGAACAGGTGGCTCACACCGAACACGTTCCAAACAGATTCCAATCCCACTCAGAGGGATAGTGAGAGAGGGAGAACGAGGGACGGTAACGTTACCATTCAGCGGAGGGCATCAAAAAATCACAACTGTACAAAGAAATATCCAAACATAACAGCTTGATTAATTGTACAACGCTGTCACTGCCGAGGAAGAGGGAGAAAATTCACTCAAAGTCATACCTGTCTACAGGTAACTCTGCACTGACTCAGACCTGTCTACAGATAACTTCACACCGACTCAGATCTGTCTACAGGTAACTCCACACCAACTCAGACCTGTCTACAGGTAACTCTGCACTGACTCATACCTGTCTACAGGTAACTCCGCACTGACTCATACCTGTCTACAGGTAACTCCGCACTGACTCAGACCTGTGTACAGGTAACTCTGCACTGACTTAGACCTGTCTACAGATAACTCCACACTGACTCATACCTGTCTACAGGTAACTCCGCACTGACTCAGACCTGTCTACAGGTAACTCTGCACTGACTCAGACCTGTCTACAGGTAACTCTCCACTGACTCAGACCCGTCTACAGATAACTCCACACCAACTCAGATCTGTCTACAGGTAACTCCACACCGACTCAGACCTGTCTACAGGTAACTCTCCACTGACTCAGACCCGTCTACAGATAACTCCACACCAACTCAGATCTGTCTACAGGTAACTCCACACCGACTCAGACCTGTCTACAGTTCACTCTGCACTGACTCAGACCTGTCTACAGGTAACTCCACACTGCAACATACCTGTCTACAGGTAACTCTGCACTGACTCATACCTGTCTACAGGTAACTCCACACTGCGACATACCTGTCTACAGGTAACTCCACACTGCGACATACCTGTCTACAGGTAATTCTGCACTGACTCATACCTGTCTACAGGTGACTCCACACTGACTCATACCTGTCCACAGGTGACTCCACACTGACTCAGACCTGTCCACAGGTAACTCCACACTGGCTTATACCTGTCCACAGGTGACTCCACAGTGACTCATACCTGTCCATAGGTGACTCCACACTGACTCAGACCTGTCCACAGGTAACTCCACACTGACTCAGACCTGACTACAAATAACTCCACACTGCGACACACCTGTCTACAGGTAACTCTGCACTGACTCAGACGTGTCCACAGGTAACTCCGCATTGACTCAGACCTGTGTACAGGGAACTCCATACTGACTCATACCTGTCCACAGGTAACTCCGCACTGACTCAGACCTGTCCACAGGTAACTCCACACTGACTCAGACCTGTCTACAGGTAACTCTGCACTGCGACACACCTGTCTACAGGTAACTCCGCACTGCGACACACCTGTCTACGGGTAACTCCACACTGACTCAGACCTGTCTACGGGTAACTCCACACTGACTCAGACCTGTCTACAGGTAACTCTGCACTGCGACACACCTGTCTACAGGTAACTCCGCACTGACTCATACCTGTCTACAGGTAATTCTGCACTGACTCATACCTGTCTACAGGTGACTCCACACTGACTCATACCTGTCCACAGGTGACTCCACACTGACTCATACCTGTCTACAGGTAACTCCACACTGACTTATACCTGTCCACAGGTAACTCTGCACTGACACAGACCTGTCTCTAGGTCTCTCCACAGTCTCACACACAGACTGCTGGGTGCTCCCCCTGAGCTGACTATGCTTTAGTCGCTGATTGTGATTGGACTGCCTCTTATCGGAGGGCCATACAGGAGGAAGGTGATGGTTCCAGCTGGTACCCCACAATATTCCGACCCTTCCAGCTGATGCCAAGGGACCTTCAGCATAAACCCAAACATTTACCGGAAAATGCCAACCTTTTCAGAGGTCTGTACAGATCCCAATCTCAGAAACATAAACCCCATCAATCCATGAAGATAAACCTGGGAGAGTGAGTTCTCTCTCACTTAGCGTGGGACTTGGACAGAGACAGTGTCTTGCTGCGTGTGGATCAGCATCTACTGGCTGTGCAGTCATTCAGCTCTCTCTCACTGCGGGAATATACCGGACCTGGTATACATTGGCTTGAGTTTGTTCTTAAGGTGTTCTCTGTGTCCAAGAAAACAGAGACTAATCTTGTTCACTGGGGTGAACAAGGTCAGATCCACATCGGGCAGACCACTGTAGCAGGGCGGCAGAGAGTATGGGGTTAAAGGGCCGACTCTCACTGATGTACAGACACAATCGGTGAGACTGCTGAGACTGTCCAAGAAGGACAGGGAAAGGACACTCACTCCACTCCATTCCATGGTCCTGCACTGAATATTCCCGAAGGATTGGTGCATCATGATGTAAAACCCCCAACAACCACAAACCTTTCTGAAGGTCATCATTACCAGGAGCATGTGACACACACACTCTCCCTGTCCACTCAGAATGTGCAGCGCAATGGGTTGGGGGTGGGGGGGGGGGGGGAGGTGTTCCATCATTTCAGAGGGGCAGTTCGAAATCAACCCCATTGCTGTGGGTCTGGAGCCACACAGAATCTGAATGGCCACACAATAGGCCCAGATTGGGTAAGGATTTCCTTCCCTAAAGGACAGTAGTGAATCAGTTAGGATTTTATGACAATCCAACAGTTCATTTGTTAGCTTTTGTTTTGCAGTTTTCATTTGGAGAACTGCCACTATTCCTCGAGCCTACGCTGTCTTGTCCGAAGGTGGACAGTGCTGGGGGACCAGCACAAATCCTACTTTCAGTGCCAGTTCCCCCAGTCAGACACCACCAGCTCCAGCCCCCCTCAGTGACCCTTAACCTGGGGTGAAGGGGGAAAGCTCAGTCCCAGCAGCCCCTCCTCCAGGGTGTCTGCAATCGGTCACCCAGTGACCTGTCGAGAAGCAGACTGTGGTCAGATAGTGAGAGTGATGCAAGGACAATGTGGGTCAGGAAAGGCTGGCATGTGATGCACAATAGGTGCATCGGCTCGAATTTACCGGAGAAAGTGATGAGGTGCAGAAAAATACTTGTCAATAATTGGTTAATAAGACAATCATCACTCATGCAGGTAACACGGGTGGGGGGAGGGAATATGCAGGACTGCCACTGTGTTATCGAGAGGCAAACGTTCTCTCACTGTAGATCGACTGAAGCAATGCAGTTCACTATTTCAAACAACGATCCAACCAGCGAAAACAAAAATCTCCTCTCAGACTCCGGGGTTTGAATTCATTTTGGGGTCTAGAGTTGATTTGGGTTAAAGCCACACAGAATCTGAATGGCCACACATAGACAGGAATTACTCAATGATTCATCACAGAATTACCCCCAAATTAACAAAATCCTGAGAAAGGGACAGCGAGATCAGGGGTTAGGGTTCGGGTTAGGGTCAGGTTGGGGTGAGGGTCAGGGTTAGGTTAGGGTTAGGGTTGGGGTTAGGGTCAGGGTTAGGTTCAGGGTTGAGGTGAGGGTCAGGGTTGGGGTGAGGGTCAGGGTTAGGGTTAGGTTAGGGTTGGGGGTTAGGATCAGGGTTAGGTTAGGGATAGGATTAGGGTCAGGGTCAGGGTTAGGGTTAGGGTGAGGGAGAGGGTTAGGTTAGGTTTAGGGTTGGAGTTAGGATCAGGGTTAGGTTCAGGGTTGGGGTTAGGGTCAAGGTTAGGTTCAGGGTTGGGGTTAGGGTTAGGGCATGAAAGGCTGATGAAGATGAAGTTTCTCCTTGCATTTGTATAGCTGCTGGGAGGAGGAGGTTGGATCAAGATGAGGAGGTTGTTGGGCTGGGAGGATGTAGAAGGTGGGTTGTCAGATGAAGAAGAGATAGGGTTGGATGTGCAGAGTGTGTTGAAGAAGGAGGGTGAGTTGGTGAGGAGGTTGGGTTGAGGTGATGAAGCTGGCTGGAAGTGGAAGAGGGTAGGCCAGGAGGATGTGGAGGGTAAGGGTTGGATGAGGAAGTGAGTGTGGACAGCACAATGTCCTCCATCACCTGGTCATCTTACCTGCAGGTGAAGGCCAAGTTCCTGGAAGCTCAGGGTTTTGCATAAACACTAGATCTTAGCTTTAAACAGGCTAATAAAATACAGCAGATAGGTAGGTCGGCAAAGTAGAACATTAGACGTTGAACAATATAAGAGAACCTAAAAAACCTTCTGATAAAGCATGGCCACCCCATCCATCCCTGGACCTGGTCGAAAAATCCCAGGAAAATGCATCTCTTGTTGCTTTTGCTCCTGTAGAATTGCGATGTTAGCTCCTGTCCCAGAACTGCCAACCGCAAGGTGCAGAACCCAACGGGATATACAGCACCTCAAGAACTGAGTCCCAAAGACATTGAGAACCTCCAGACTGAGCTGGACAGATTTGTCCTCAGGAGTGAGGTGAAGATGAAGATGGCCATGAGTGTGTATCAGTAAATGACACAGACAGGGACAGCCCAGTCACTAGTGATCTTCCAGGAGATTGGAACAGGAGCACAGTTAGATGCACACTTCAGGTGAAGTGGAGTCAGGGGGCTCCTATTGCTCAGACAGGGCTGGGTGGGTGGGTGGGGGTAGGTTCTGTCCAATTGGTTGTGTAAGAGCTGACCAAATGTCACAGTTGGAAATATTCACAATGTGTTAATCTCAAAAACAGCCGTCGCTATCCATAACTAGACAGTGGGAGTTGGGGAGAACATCATCTCCTGATTGTGCTGCACAGTAACCTGGTGATTCATACCCAGAATCACTCACTCACTCCCAGCAGAGGAATGATCCAGAATTGAAGGATTTCTTACAAGCGACCACTTTTCTGTTCTTCTCAATAAACAGCTGAATTTGGAAGCAGTGAGTCGTGGTGGCCAGGGGCTCAGTGCCAGGAGAGGGCAGAGGAAACTGATTCAACGGAAACATTCAAAAAGGGCAGCTGGGGAAATACTGGAAGGAAGAGAATCCCAGGACCATGAGGAAGAGCTGAAGAAAGTGGGATCCTTTGGAAAACTCTTTCAATGAGCATGGTCAGACATGTTGGGCCAAATGGCCTCCTCTTATGCTGTCAGAGTCTACGGCTAATGTACAAACATATTTAATCAGAGAGGTAGCACCCATCCGGGGTACTGGGCACTGTGCCAATAGTAGGGAGGTGTGTAATGGGTGTGCAGCTCTCCTGGTTTCAGGCTGGGTTCAGGTACCGCACACATCATCACTGAGGGGCTGTGCTGGATCCCAGTACTGCTGCTGTCAGCTCGGAGTCAGACTCATGACAGGAAAAAGGAACACAGCACACCTTCCTCTGTGTGGCTCCTGCCCAGGGTTCAGCCCAGCATTTTTCTGAAGGATTCCTATCGTTATGGGGGAATGAGAATTCCCTGTGACAAACACCAATGGCAGTGATTGGCAGCTACAGTAGGCAGATACGTGGCCCTCCCTCAAACAGGTCTGTGCCCGGGAGCGCTTTCCATCTTACATAGCGCCCTCTCTGCTGGTCCCTCCTCAGGACATTGATAGGGCTCCATTTCCCAGGTTTCCATCACCCTCCACCATCTTGTAGCCCAACGTGGTTCAGACCACTGTGTGGGAACTGGGATTGTCCCTCCTCAGACAGCGAGCTCCCCTCTCTCCTGCAATATATTGCCAGGCTGTAGGACATTGCTGTTTAGAGAATGGCTGGGGGTGGGTCTGCCCAGCACTGACACGTGGTTAAGGATAAAGGTGAATGACCCTAATGGCTTTGATCTCTGCCAATCCTCAGTTTCTCTTTGCTCTGGCATACGCCATCATCTTCAGCTTTTCAGTCTGGACCAGAGTCCACTTGGCTTTCAGTGCTGGCTCCCACAGCGGAACAGCTGTCCTGGTAAGAGCCAGCGTTACCCTACGCGTCCCCACTACAATCCCCTCCCTCGCCCACCCACCCCAGTTCCTCAGGCCACGTATCTGTAGCTGTCAATCACTCACACGCAGCACACCCCCGCGGGGGGCGGGGGGGGGCGGGGGAGGGTAGCCATGAACAAGGGGAATATGCTGCTTGCTCCCCACTATGTTTAGGTGATGTACCTCCCAGGGTTTGCTGGGTGGGGGGGCCTGAGGGTGAAGGGCATGGGGGTGACTACATGGGCAGGGGGCAGAGGTCAGTCTGTGAGTTGCACACATCACAGATACAAGAACAACGCTTGCTGACACCAGGGAGCTGGTCCCATCCTTCCACAGCATCCCCTTCCACTTGCGAAAACACCCAAAATGGACTGTTTCTTTGGAGAGAAAAGTAATGAACAAAGTGTATCTCCTGTGTTGCTAGGTTACCTGTAGCAGTTGTTGTGAAAACGATTGTAGCTGCCTAGTGCTGTGAGTGCTCCTAATCCAATCGCATATGAGAAAAAGATCTGGGTTCCTGCATCAATCCAAACCTTCAAGAGAAATCAAGTAAAATAAAACATTCTATAAACCAACAGCAGCATGTGTGGAAGCAATATGGGGCGGCCAGTCCATGGGTTTGAATTAAAGAAACCTAAAAAAAACCCAACATCATCAACAACAAATTATATTTCTGACAAACTGCATTATGTTACAGGAGGACGAGGCAATGCTCCTAGTCATTTCACAGCAGCTTCCCAATAACTTCACCAACAGGGAACTGGCCAATAGTCAAAACATACAAGAGGAAAGATTTCAGCCCAATGCAATCGAATTAGGGAAACACTGCGAGATTCAGAAGGAGGACGAGGGGAAGAGACAGAAAAAAAAATCACGACGGTGAGGGGAAGCGAATACACAATGGTTACCTGAGCTTCACCAAGCTTGGACCAATCAGGTTTCAAATAATAAATGATGCCGTCCAGAGCTCCTGGTAATGAGACGCCATGGGCAAGGAGGATGACCAGAACGAGATAGGGGAACAGAGCCGTGAAATAGACCACCTGCAAATGGAGGGAGGGGGAGAGAGAGAGAGAGAGAGAGGGGGAGTGAGAGGGAGAGAGGGGAGGGGAGAAGGAGAGAGGGGAGGGGAGAAGGAGAGAGAGAGTGGGGGAGAGAGGTGGGGGAGAAGGAGGAGGGGAAGAGGGAAAGAGAGAGGGGGGGGAGAGAGTGAGAATGAGGGAGAGAGAGAGAGGGAGGGAGAGAGAGTGAGAATGAGGGAGAGAGAGAGAGAGAGGGAGGGGGAGCGAGTGAGAATGAGGGAGAGAGAGAGGGAGAGAGAGAGAGAGAGAGAGAGAGGTCAATGGGGCAACTCCATCTCCTTCAGGGCTCACCCAAAACACAACAACGTTTACTGACCCATCTCTTCACCTGGACGTTCCTGCATTAGAAATATTTCTCGGGTTTCTCCTTAACAAATGATTTTCTTGTCGGAAACATCTGATTGGATCATTCAACTTTCTAAGTGGTAGGTCTGGATGAGCGAGCACCAATCAACAGAATTCCCTCCCTCAGGGCATTGTGGGTCAACCCACAGCACATGGACTGCAGCGGATCATGCAGACAGCTCACCCCCACCTTCTCAATCCCTGCTATTGGAAGGATGTTATTAAGTTGGAAAGGATGCCACAAGAATTTACAAGGAGATTACCAGTTCTGGAGGGTTTGAGCTATATGGAGAGGCTGGGGTCGTTTTCCCTGGAGCGTTAGAGGCTGAGGGGTGACCTTATAGAGGTTTATAAAATCATCAGGGACATGGATCGGATAAATAGATAAAGTCTCTTCCCTGGGGTGGGGTAGTCCAGAACTAGAGGGCATAGGATTAAGATGAAGGGGGAAAAATATAAAAGGGACCTGAGGGGTAACATTTTCACACAGAGGTTTTTTAAAAACAAATTATTCATTTTTTAGTGGGACATAGGCATCGCTGGCTGGGCCCAGCATTTATTACCCATCCCTAGTTGCCCCTTGAGAAGGAGGGGGTGAGCTGCTTTCTTGACCCGCTGCAGTCCATGTGCTGTGGATAGACCCACGATGCCCTTAGGGAGGGAATTCCAGGATTCTGACCCAGGGGCAGTGGAGGAAAAGCGATATATTTCCAGGTCAGGATGGTGAGTGGTTTGGAGGGGAACTTGCAGGAGATGGTGTTCCCATGTATCTGCTGCCCTTGTCCTTCTAGATGGAAGTGGCTGTGGGTTTGGAAGGTGCTGTCTGAGGATCTTTGGTGAGTTTCTGCAGTGCATCTTGTAGATGGTACACACTGCTGTTACTGAGTGTGGGTGGGGGAGGGAGTGGGTGCTTGTGGATGTGGGGCCAATCAAGCGGCTGCTTTGTCCTGGATGGTGTTGAGCTTCTTGAGCGTTGTTGGAGTTGCCCCCATCCAGGGCAAGTGCGGAGTATTCCATCCCACTCCTGACTGGTGCCTTGTAGATGGTGGACAGACTTCAGGGAGTCAGGAGGGGAGTTACTCACCGCAGTATTCCCAATCTCTGACCTGTTCTTGTAGCCGCTGTGTTTATGGGGTGAGTCCAATCCAGTTTCTAGACAATGGTAACTGCTAAGTTGTTGATAGTGGGGGATTCAGTGATGTGAACACCATTGAATGCCAAGGGGCTGTGGATTGATGGTCTCTTATTGAAGATGGTCATAGCCTGGCATTTGTGTGGCATGATGTTACTTGCCACTTGTCAGCCCAAAGCTGAAAAATGTGTTGCTGGAAAAGCGCAGCAGGTCAGGCAGCATCAAAGAGCAGGAGAATCGACGAATCCTGAAGAAGGGCTTATGCCCGAAACGTCGATTCTCCTGCTCCTTTGATGATGCCTGACCTGCTGCGCTTTTCCAGCAACACATTTTTCAGCTCTGATCTCCAGCATCTGCAGTCCTCACTTTCTCCTACTTGTCAGCCCAAGCCTGGGTATTGTACAGATCTTGCTGTATTTGAACACAGACTGCTTCGGTATCTGAGGAGTCGTGAATGGTGCTGAACATTGTGCAATCATCAGTGACCATCCCCATTTCTGACCTTATGGAGGGAAGGTCATTGATGAAGCAGCTGAAGATGGTTGGGCCCAGGACGCTACCCTGTGGGACTCCTGCAGAGATGTCCTGGAGCTGAGATGACTGACCAACAACCACAACCATCTTCCTGTGTGTCAGGTATGACTGACCAGTGGAATGTTTACCCCCTGACACTCAATGATTCCACTTTTGCCAGGTCTCCTTGAGGCCACATTTGGTCAAACACAGTCTTGATGTTAAGGGCTGTCCCTCTTCCCTCCCTTCTGGAATGCAGCTCTCTTGTCCATGTTTGACCCAAGGCTAGAATGCAGTCAGGAGCTGGGTGGCCATGGGGGAACCCAAACTGGGTGTGTGTGGTGTATGGAATGAGCTGCCAGAGGAAGTGGTGGAGGCTGGTACAATTACAGTGTTTAAACGACATTTGGATAGGCACATGGACAGGATTGGCTTCGAGGGATACGGGCTAATCACAGGAGAATGGGACGAAGTTAGTTTGGGAGGCTGCTGAGCAAGGTGAGGGCCCATTGTATTCGAGGTGAGCTGCTGGGATGGATTGAGGATTGGCTGTCTAACAGAAGGCAGAGAGTTGGGATAAAAGGTTCTTTTTCAGAATGGCAGCCGGTGACGAGCGGTGTCCCGCAGGGTTCGGTGCTGGGGCCACAGCTGTTCACATTATATATTAATGATTTGGATGAGGGAACCGGGGGCATTCTAGCAAAGTTTGCCGATGATACGAAGTTAGGTGGACAGGCAGGTAGTACTGAGGAAGTGGGGAGGCTGCAGAAGGATCTTGACAGGTTGGGAGAGTGGTCCAGGAAATGGCTGATGGAATTTAACGTGAGCAAGTGCGAGGTCTTGCACTTTGGCAAAAAGAATAAAAGCATAGACTACTTTCTAAATGGTGAGAAAATTAATAAAGCCAAAGCACAAAGGGATCTGGGAGTGCTAGTCGAGGATTCTCTAAAGGTAAACATGCAGGTTGAGTCCGTGATTAAGAAAGCGAATGCAATGTTGTCTCTTATCTCAAGAGGGTTGGAATATAAAAGCAGAGATGTACTACTAAGACTTTATAAAGCTCTGGTTAGGCCCCATTTGGAGTACTGTGTCCAGTTTTGGTCCCCACACCTCAGGAAGGACATACTGGCACTGGAACGTGTCCAGCGGAGATTCACACGGATGATCCCTGGAATGACAGGTCTAACATATGAGGAACGGCTGAGGATACTGGGATTGTATTCGTTGGAGTTTAGAAGATTAAGGGGAGACTTAATAGAGACGTACAAAATAATACATGGCTTGGAAAAGGTGGATGCTAGGAAATTGTTTCAGTTAAACGAGGAGACTAGGACCCGTGGACACAGCCTTAGAATTAGAGGGGGTCATTTCAGAACAGAAATGCGGAGACATTTCTTCAGCCAGAGAGTGGTGGGCCTGTGGAATTCATTGCCACGGAGTGCAGTGGAAGCTGGGACGCTAAATGTCTTCAAGGTCGAGATTGATAAATTCTTGTTGTCTAGAGGAATTAAGGGCTACGGGGAGAACGCTGGTAAGTGGAGCTGAAATGCGCATCAGCCATGATTGAATGGCGGAGTGGACTCGATGGGCCGAATGGCCTTACTTCCACTCCTATGTCTTATGGTCTTATGGTCTTATGGGAATTCTAGTCGGCATGGACGAGTTGGGCCAAAGGGTCTGTTTCTATGCTGTTTCACTCCATAACTCCATAATTATTATAAGATGGGTAATAAATGCTGGGCAGCCAGCAACACCCACAGCCTCGCACTTGCCCTGGCAGATGCCCTCAGCCTATCAATGATTCTGTTAAAAGGTCATAATCACACATTTTTAACTATTGACAGCGCGGCTGACAGCAGAAACAGTTCCAGTGGAAGAAAAGCTCGTCTCACAATTCATTCATTCCCCAGCTGCTGCAGGTCTGGAAGGAACCACATAGGATCAGACTGGGTGGGATAGTAAAGGGAGTGGGGAGTGAGGGGGGAGAGTGGGATGAGACTGGGTGGGATATTAAAGGGAGTGGGGAGTGAGGGGGAAAGTGGGATCAGACTGGGGGGGATATTGAAGGGAGTGGGGAGTGAGGGGGGAGACCGGGATTAGACTTGGTGGGATATTAAAGGGAATGGGGAGTGAGGGGGGGAGAGTGGGATCAGACTGGGTAGGACATTAAAGGGAGTGGGGAGTGAGGGGGAGAGTGGGATCAGACTGGGGGGGGTTATTAAAGGAAGTGGGGAGTGAGGGGGGAGACCGGGATTAGACTTGGTGGGATATTAAAGGGAGTGGGGAGTGAGGGGGAAAGTGGGATCAGACTGGGGGGGATATTGAAGGGAGTGGGGAGTGAGGGGGGAGACCGGGATTAGACTTGGTGGGATATTAAAGGGAATGGGGAGTGAGGGGGGGAGAGTGGGATCAGACTGGGTAGGACATTAAAGGGAGTGGGGATTGAGGGGCGAGAGTGGGATCAGACTGGGGGGGATATTAAAGGGAGCGGGGAGTGAGGGGGAATGTGGGATTAGACTGGGGGGGATATTAAAGGTAGTGGGGAGTGAGGGGGAGAGTGGGATTAGACTGGGTGGGATATTAAAGGGAATGGGGAGTGAGGGTGAGAGTGGGATTAGACTTGGTGGGATATTAAAGGGAGTGTGGAGAGGGGGGGGAAGAGTGGGATCAGACTGGGAGGGATATTAAAGGAAGGGGGATTGAGGGGCGAGAGTGGGATCAGACTGGGTGGAATATTAAAGGGAGTGGGGAGTGAGGGGGGGAGAGTGGAATTAGACTGGGTGGAATATTAAAGGGAACGGGGAGTGAGGGGGAGAGTGGGATTAGACTGGGTGGAATATTAAAGGGAGTGGGGAGTGAGGGGGGGAGAGTGGGATCAGACTGGGTGGGATATTAAAGGGAACGGGGAGTGAGGGGGAGAGTGGGTTTAGACTGGGTGGGATATTAAAGGGAGCAGGGAGTGAGGGGGAGAGTGGGATTAGACTGGGTGGGATATTGAAGGGAGTGGGGAGTGAGAGGGAGAGTGGGATTAGACTGGGTGGGATATTAAAGGGAGTGGGGAGTGAGGGGGGAGAGTGGGATTTGATTGGGTGGGATATTAAAGGGAGTGGGGAGTGGGGGGGGGAGAGTGGGATAAGACTGGGTGGGATATTAAAGTGAGTGGGGAGTGAGTGGGGAGAGTGGGATTAGACTCGGTGGGATATTAAAGGGAGTGGGGAATGAGGGGGGAGAGTGGGATAAGACTGCGTGGGATATTAAAGTGAGTGGGGAGAGTGGCAAGGTGGCACAGTGGTTAGCACTGCTGCCTCACAGCGCCTGAGACCCGGGTTCAATTCCCGCTTCAGGCGACTGACTGTGTGGAGTTTGCGCATTCTCCCAGTGTCTGTGTGGGTTTCCTCCGGGTGCTCCGGTTTTCTCCCACAGTCCAAAGATGTGCACTTCAGGTGAATTGGCCATGCTAAATTGACTGTAGTGTTAGGTAAGGAGTAAATGTAGGGGTATGGGTGGGTTGCGCTTCGGCGGGTCGGTGTGGACTTGTTGGGCCGAAGGGCCTGTTTCCACACTGTAATGTAATCTAATAATCTAAACGGAGGGAGGAGAGTTGGATTAGACTGGGTGGGATATTAAAGGGAGTGGGGAGTGAGGGGGAGGGTGTGAGTAGACTGGGTGGGATATTAAAGGGAGCGGGGAGAGTGGGGGGAGAGTGGGATTAGACTGGGTGGAATATTAAAGGGAGCGGGGAGTGAGAGGGGAGAGTGGGAGTAGACTGGGTGGAATATTAAAGGGAGCGGGGACTGAGGGGGTAGAGTGGGATTAGACTGGGTGGAATATTAAAGGGAGCGGGGAGTGAGAGGGGAGAGTGGGAGTAGACTGGGTGGGATATTAAAGGGAGTGGGGACTGAGGGGGTAGAGTGGGATTAGACTGGGTGGGATATTAAAGGGAGCGGGGAGTGAGGGGGTAGAGTGGGATTAGACTGGGTGGGATATTAAAGGGAGCGGGGAGTGAGGGGGTAGAGTGGGATTAGACTGGGTGGGATATTAAAGGGAGCGGGGAGAGTGGGATTAGACTGGGTGGGATATTAAAGGGAGCGGGGAGTGAGGGGGTAGAGTGGGATTAGACTGGGTGGGATAGTAAAGGGAGCGGGGAGAGTGGGATTAGACTGGGTGGGATATTAAAGGGAGCGGGGAGAGTGGGATTAGACTGGGTGAGATATTAAAGGGAGTGGGGAGTGAGTAACCTGGGCGGCACGGTGGCACAGTGGTTAGCACTGCTGCCTCACAGCGCCTGTGACCCGGGTTCAATTCCCGCCTCAGGCGACTGTCTGTGTAGAGTTTGCACGTTCTCCCCGTGTCTGCGTGGGTTTCCTCCGGGTGCTCCGGTTTCCTCCCACAGTCCAAAGATGTGCGGGTCAGGTGAATTGGCCATGCTAAATTGCCCGTAGTGTTAGGTAAGGGATAAATGTAGGGGTATGGGTGGGTTGCGCTTCGGCGGGTCGGTGTGGACTTGTTGGGCCGAAGGGCCTGTTTCTACACTGTAATGTAACCTAATCTAAAAAAAAAATCTAATCTAACCTCTGATGCCTTTTGCCAAAGTTGGGTATCCCAGGGATATAGAGTCATGGAGATGTACAGCACGGAACAGACCCTTCGGTCCAACCCATCTATGCCGACCAGATATCCCAACCCAATCTCGTCCCACCTGCCTGTACCCGGCCCATATCCCTCCAAACCCTTCCTGTTCATATACCCATCCAGATGCCTTTTAAATGTTGTAATTGTACCAGCCTCCTCCATTTCTGCCTGCCTCTCATCTCCTTTAAACGTTCCCCCTCTCATCTTAAACCTGTGCCCACGGTATTTAACATTTCCATCCTGGGAAAAAACACAGACTATCCACCCTCTCCATTTCCTTCACACTTTGATACACAGCCCTCAGACTGCAACACTCTGGAGAAAACAATTCAATTTGGTTAAACCTCTCCTTTTTACTAAGACGTTGTAATCCAGGCAACATCCTGGTAAACTAAATTGGGAACAGATGCATGACAGAAATGTGGAGTTTGTTTAGGAAGCACTTGCTGATAGTGCTGAATAGGTTTGTCCCACTGAGATAAGGAAGGGATGGTAGGGTGAAGGAACCTTGGGTGACAAGGGATGTGGAACATCTAGTCAAGAGGAAGAAGGAAGCTTACTTAAAGTTGAGGATGCAAGGATCAGACAGGGCTTTAGAGGGTTACAAGGTAGCCAGGAAGGAAGTGAAGAATGGACTAGGAGAGCTAGAAGGGGGCATGAGAAAGCTTTAGCGGGTAGGATTATGGAAAACCCTAACACATTCTACACTAATTTGAGGAACAAGAGGATGGACAGAATGAGGGTAGGGCAGAGGAGGGATAGTGGAGGGAACTTGTGCCTGGAGTAGGAGGAGGGAGGGGAGTATTGGAGGAGGGAGGGGAGTATTGGAGGAGGGAGGAGGGTATTGGAGGAGGTGGGGTGTATTGGAGGGGGTAGTATTGGAGGTGGGGAGCATTGGAGGAGGGAGGGGTGTACTGGAGGAGGTAGGGGAGTATTAGAGGAGGGAGGGGTGTACTGGAGGAGGTAGGGAAGTATTGGAGGAGGGAGGGGAGTATTGGAGGAGGGAGGGGAGTATTGGAGGTGGGAGGGGTGTATTGGAGGAGGGAGGGGAGTATTGGAGGAGGGAGGGGAGTATTGGAGGAGGGAGGGGTATATTGGAGGAGGGAGGGGAGTATTGGAGGAGGGAGGGGAGTATTGGAGGAGGGAGGGGAGTATTGGAGGTAGGAGGGGTGTATTGGAGGAGGGAGGGGAGTATTGGAGGAGGGAGGGGAGTATTGGAGGAGGGAGGGGAGTATTGGAGGAGGGAGGGGTATATTGGAGGAGGGAGGGGAGTATTGGAGGAGGGAGGGGAGTATTAGAGGAGGGAGGGGAGTATTGGAGGAGGGAGGGGAGTATTGGAGGAGATAGGGGAGTGTTGGAGGAGGGAGAGGAGTATTGGAGGAGGGAGGGGAGTGTTGGAGGAGGGAGGGGAGTATTGGAGGAGGTAGGGGAGTATTGGAGGAGGTAGGGGAGTATTAGAGGAGGGAGGGGAGTATTGGAGGAGGGGGGAGTGTTGGAGGAGGGAGGGGAGTATTGGAAGAGGTAGGGGAGTATTGGAGGAGGGAGGGGAGTATTGGAGGAGGGAGGGGTGTATTGGAGGAGGGAGGGGAGTATTGGAGGAGGGAGGGGAGTGTTGGAGGAGGGAGGGGAGTGTTGGAGGAGGGAGGGGAGTGTTGGAGGAGGGAGGGGATGTTTCACGAGTGAGAGGTACCTTGATGTGTGAGGACATTCCCTAAGTTCCTACAGGAAGTGAGGGAAGAAATTGCTGCGTCTTTGGCGATGATCTTTGCGTCCTCACTGTCCACTGGAGTAGTGCCAGATGATTGGACAGTGGAAAATGCTATTCCCTTGTTCAAGAAAGGCTATAGGGATAATCCTGGGAATTACAGAGCAGTCAGTCTTACGTCAGTGGTGGGCAAACTATTGGAGAGGATTCTGAGAGACAGGATTTATGATTAATTGGAAAACTATAGTTTGATTAGAGATAGTCAGCATGGCTTTGTGAGGGGCAGGTCATGCCTCACAAACCTTACTGAATTCTTTGAGGATGTGTCAAAACACATTGATGAAGGTAGAGCAATGGATGTGGTGTACATGAATTTTAGCAAGGTGTTTGATAAGGTTCCCCATGATGTGCTCATTCAGAAAGTAAGGAGGCATGGGACACAGGGAGACCTGGCTGTCTGGATACAGAATTGGCTGGCCCATAGAAGACAGAGGGTGGTGGTAGATGGAAAGTATGCAGCCTGGAGCTTGGTGACCAGTTGTGTTCCACAGGGATCTGTTCTGGGACCTCTGCTCTTTGTGATGTTTATAAATGACTTGGATGAGGAAGTGGAAGGGTGGGTTAGTAAGTTTGCCGAAGACACGAGGGTTGGGAAAGTGATGGATAGTGTGGAGGGCTGTTGCAGGTTGCAACGGGACAATGACAGGATACAGAGCTGGGCTGAGACGTGGCAGATGGAGTTCGACCTGGAAAAGTGTGAAGTGATTCATTTTGCAAGGTGGAATTTGAATGCAGATTACAGGGTTAAAGGCAGGATTCTTGGCAGTGTAGAGGAGCAGAGGGATCCTGGGTCTATGTCCATAGATCCCTCAAAGTTGCCACCCAAGTTTAGATTAGATTAAATTCCCCTACAATGTAGAAACAGGCTCTTCGGCCCAACAAGTCCACACCGACCCTCCGAAGAGTAACCCCCTCCCAGACCCATTTCCCTCTGACTATTGCACCTAGCACTATGGGCAATTTAGAATGACCAATTCACTCCTAGATTCTAACCTCCAGCAACACTGTCCCCTTGACTTGTCCAGACTTGTCCGACCTGCCCAGCTCCTTTTCCACCTATCCACTCCACCCTCTCCTCCCTGACCTATCACCTTCATCTCCTCCCCCACTCACCTATTGTACTCTATGCTACTCTATCCCCACCCCCACCCCCACCCTCCTCTAGCTTATCTCTCCACACTTCAGGCTCTCTGCCTTTATTCCTGATGAAGGGCTTTTGCCCGAAACGTCGATTTCGCTGCTCGTTGGATGCTGCCTGAACTGCTGTGCTCTTCCAGCATCACTGATCCAGAATCTGGTTTCCAGCATCTGCAGTCATTGTTTTTACCTAATTCACCTGACCTGCACATCTTGGGGCTGTGGGAGGAAACCGGAGCACCTGGAGGAAAACTACGCAGACATGGGGAGAATGTGCAAACCCCACACAGAGAGTCTCCTGAGACTGGAATTGAACCTGGGTCCTTGGTGCTGTGAGGCAGCAGTGCTAACCACTGGGCCACCATGCTACCCCAAAAGTTGATAGGGTTGTTAAGAAGGCACATTGTGTGCTGGCTTTCATTAGCAGGGGGATTGAGTTTAAGAGCTGTGAGATTACGCTGCAGCTCTATAAAGCCCTGGTTAGACCACACATGGTAAGATTGTGTTCAGTTCTGGGTGCCTCATTATGGGAAAGATGTGGAAGCGTTCGAGAGGGTACAGAGGAGATTTCCCAGGATGCTGCCTGGACTGGAGGGCATGTCTTATGAAGAAAGGTTGAGGGAGCTTGGGCTTTTCTCATTGGAGTGAAGAAGGATGAGGGGTGTCTTGATAGAGGGGTACAAGATGATGAGAGGCAGAGATAGAGAGGATCACTAGAGACTTTTCCCCAGGGAGGAAATGGCTATCACGAGGGGGCATCATTTTAAGGTAATTGGGGGAAGGTTTAGGGGAGATGTCAGAGGTCTCTTTGTTTACTCAGAGAGTGGTGGGTGTGTGGAATGCACTGCCAGCGGTGGGAGTAGAGTCAGATACATTAGGGACATTTAAGCGACTCTTAGATAGGCACATGGGCGATAGTAAAATGAAGGTTAGTTTGATCGTAGAGTAGGATAAAAGGTCAGCATAACATTGAGGGCCGAAGGGCCTGTACTGTGCTGTGCTATTCTATGTTCTATGAAAACCTCCTCTGCACCGTCTCCAAAGCCTCCACATCCTTCCTATAGCGTGGGAGCCAGAACTGCACATACACTCCGAATGTGATCTGAGTAAAGTTCGACACTCAGGCCCTGACAATAAAGGCTGGCATGCCATATGCCTTCTTTCCCACCTTATCCACTTGTGTTGACATTTTCAGGAAGCCATGAACTTGCACTCCAACATCTCCCTGTATGTCAATGCTCCAAAGGGTCCTGCCATTAACTGTAACTTCCCTCTTGTAGTTGGCCTTGCACAATGCATCATGTCAGACTCATTGAGTCATTGAGTCACAGAAACTGAGCCTTGGGTCCAACCCGTCTATGCCGACCAGATATCCCAACCCAACCTAGTCCCACCTGCCAGCACCCGGCCCATATCCCTCCAAACCCTTCCTATTCATATACCCATCCAAATGCCTCTTAAATGTTGTAATTGTACCAGCCTCCACCACTTCCACTGGCAGCTCATTCCAAACACGTACCACCCTCTGTGTGAAAAAGTTGCCCCTTAGGTCTCTTTTATATCTTTCCCCTCTCACCCTAAACATAAGCCAATTTTATATCCAACTTGTCAACACAGTGTGGATCCCATGTGACGTAATTGTCTGGGTCAGCCCACCAAGACAGACCTTGTCAAAGGCCTTGCTAAAGTCTATGAAGACATCAACTGCCTTACCCTCATCAATTGTCTTCATTCACTTCCTCAAAAAACTCAGTCTACTTTGTGAGACAAGCCATGCTGACTATCCTGAATAAAGCCGCAATTCTCTCCATGTGAGAAAATGTTGTGCCTAAGAATCTTCTCCAACAATTTCCCAAGCACTGATGTAAAGCCACCGCCTATAATTTCCTGGTTTCCCCCTGTTGCCGTTCTAACATTGTCTATTCCTTTTAGACTGAATCAAGGTTTCAAAGAGAAGGAGGTGTCCATTTTGCTGGTTGGATCCAGTTCTATACAATGACGGTGGGGGACTGGTCCATGCGGCATTGCAGATCAATGATCAACTCATTCCTCGTGTCAGACAGAAAGGTGAGAATGTGGAGCCTGTAACCATGGTGATGTGGGGGAAGTGAGTCATGCAGGCATGAAGCTGGATAAACATCAATAAAAGGTAAAGTTGTACTCATTTTAGCAGATTACATTCCCACTCTGTCTTTCAAGAGAGAGAGAGAGAGAGAGATGACCAGGGGGGTGGATATGCCTCAGGCGAGGCAAGAGTCTGGGAAGGAGAGACCCTCAAGGTAACCTCAGCTGGTGCAGAAATTGAAATGTATCAATGGGGATATGTGCAGAAAGAGAAGGGGCTGGTGTGGAGCATCAACAATAACAGTGACTAAATGGGCCGAATGGCCTGTTTCAATGTTCTACGATTCTATGTAAAGTTCCAGCCCAGGCTTGACCCAGGAGAGCTGGTCACTGCCAATGGGAGTGTGAGCACAGTGATCAGTAACAGCAGTGTATCGGGGATGGAGTTTGCTCCTGACTTTGTTACAGTAATACTCAGGGAGGGGTGAGTGTGTGGGCTCATTGGTGGGATTAGAGACAGTGCTGGATTGAAAGGATGAGATGAAAGGATGAGTCAGAGACAGAATAAAATGTTCTGGAACAGAGATGCCACGTGGTGAGGCTACAGGAGAAACAATGACTACTTTTAAGTAACAACTATCATAGAAAATAATCCTGGCAACCTCTCGCTCACCTGCTGAGTGTTAAATATCACTGGTGTTTACAGGAAGGAACATAATACTAACCCTGCAAAACAGAGCAGAATATTGTAACCGATCCTACATAAAGCAGTTCACAGAACCTCTCCAAACTCTCTCTGGCTGAACACTTGTTGTGTTTGAGAGGGCAGCTGCTCAGTTTTTTGTTAAAGTCAGCAGATGGCAGATGTGTTGCAATGAGTTACACTTTCTCACCATTAACTTACACAGTCATGGCTTTACGTCCTGAGCCACTCAGCGCTGAGGGAGTGCCGCACTGTCAGAGGGTCAGTGCTGAGGGAGTGCCGCACTGTCGGAGGGTCAGTGCTGAGGGAGTGCCGCACTGTCGGAGGGTCAGTGCTGAGGGAGTGCCGCACTGTCGGAGGGTCAGTGCTGAGGGAGTGCCGCACTGTCGGAGGATCAGTGCTTAGGGAGTGCCGCACTGTTGGAAGCTCAATGCTGAGGGAGTGCCCTACTGTTGGAAGGTCAATGCTGAGGGAGTGCCCCACTGTTGGAAGGTCAGTGCTGAGGGAGTGCCGCACTGTCGGAGGGTCAGTGCTGAGGGAATGCCGCACTGTCGGAGGGCCAGTGCTGAGGGAGTGCCGCACTGTCGGAGGGTCAGTGCTGAGGGAGTGCCGCACTGTCGGAGGGTCAGTGCTGAGGGAATGCCGCACTGTCGGAGGGCCTGTGCTGAGGGAGTGCCGCACTGTCGGAGGGCCAGTGCTGAGGGAGTGCCGCACTGTCGGAGGGTTAGTGCTGAGGGAGTGCCGCACTGTCGGACGGTCAGTGCTGAGGGAATGCCGCACTGTCGGAGGGTCAGTGCTGAGGGAGTGCCGCACTGTCGGAGGGTCAGTGCTGAGGGAGTGCCGCACTGTCGGAGGGTCAGTGCTGAGGGAGTGCCGCACTGTCGGAGGGTCAGTGCTGAGGGAGTGCCGCACTGTCGGAGGGCCAGTGCTGAGGGAATGCCGCACTGTCGGAGGGCCAGTGCTGAGGGAGTGCCGCACTGTCGGAGGGCCAGTGCTGAAGGAGTGCCGCACTGTCAGAGGGTCAGTGCTGAGGGAGTGCTGCACTGTCGGAGGGTCAGTGCTGAGGGAATGCCGCACTGTCGGAGGGTCAGTGCTGAAGGAGTGCCGGACAGTCAGAGGGTCAGTGCTGAGGGAGTGCCGCACTGTTGGAGGGTCAGTGCTGAGGGAGTGCCGCATTGTCAGAGGGTCAGTGCTGAGGGAATGCCGCACTGTCGGAGGGTCAGTGCTGAGGGAGTGTCGCACTGTCGGAGGGTCAGTGCTGAGGGAGTGCCGCACTGTCAGAGGGTCAGTACTGAGGGAGTGCCGCACTGTCGGAGGGTCAGTACTGAGGGAACGCCACACTGCCAGAGGGTCAGTGCTGAGGGAGTGCCGTACTGTCGAGCGTCAGTGCTGAGGGAGCGCCGCACTGTCGGAGGATCAGTGCTGAGGTAGTGCCGCACTGTCGGAGGATCAGTGCTGAGGGAGTGCCGCACTGTCGGAGGGTCAGTGCTGAGGGAGTGTTGCACTATTGGAGGATCAGTGCTGAGGGAGTGCCACACTATCGGAGGGTCAGTGCGGAGGGAGTGCCGCACTGTCGGAGGGTCAGTGCTGAGGGAGTGCCGCACTGTCGGAGGGTCAGTGCTGAGGGAGTGCCGCACTGTCGGAGGGTCAGTGCTGAGGGAGTGCTGCACTGTCGGAGAGTCAGTACTGAGGGAGTGACGCACTGTCGGAGGGTCAGTGCTAAGGGAGTGCCGCACTGTTGGAAGGTCAATGCTGAGGGAGTGCCGCACTGTCGGAGCGTCAGTGCTGAGGGAGTGCCGCACTGTCGGAGGGTCAGTGCTGAGGGAGTGCCGCACTGTCGGAGCGTCAGTGCTGAGGGAGTGCCGCACTGTCGGAGGGTCAGTGCTGAGGGAGTGCCGCACTGTCAGTGGGTCAGTGCTAAGGGAGTGCCGCACTGTTGGAAGGTCAATGCTGAGGGAGTGCCGCACTGTCGGAGGGTCAGTGCTGAGGGAGTGCCGCACTGTCGGAGGGTCAGTGCTGAGGGAGTGCCGCACTGTCGGAGGGTCAGTGCTGAGGGCGTGCCGCACTGTCGGAGGGTCAGTGCTGAGGGAGCGCCGCACTGTCGGAGCGTCAGTGCTGAGGGAGTGCTGCACTGTCGGAGGGTCAGTGCTGAGGGAGTGCTGCACTGTCGGAGGGTCAGTGCTGAGGGAGTGCCGCACTGTCGGAGCGTCAGTGCTGAGAGAGTGCCGCACTGTCAGAGGGTCAGTGCCGAGGAAGCACCGCACTACCAGAGGGTCAGTGCTGAGGGAGTGTTTGGGAGAGTTGAATGGCCTCCTCCTGTTTCTATGGAAAAGAGGCAGGAATCCAGACTGATTGACCTCTCTGATCCTCACACGAGGTCACTGAATGGGGATGGTGAGCAGGAACTCTGGCTAACGATAGAGCTCCATCATTTACTTGTGGGACTAAACATGAGGTCCTCTGCAATAAATATAAAAGAAGTGACCGGGACTTCTCCCCAGTCTCCTGAGTTCATGCTATCTCTCAACAAGTATTAACTACATCGATTATCCATTCATATATCTTACTACTGTGTGATTTATATATATTTCACAACATTTATTTTGGATTTTAATGATGATCTAGTGGTATATAAGTTTTCTGTGAATTTGAAGGTGTTTAATAATTAGCGTCTAAGTATTTCTGTTGCCATGGTGATATATTTTTTAAAATATGGTTATAGAGAGACTTTATGAAAACTAACAGGAATTTTGTTTACATTGTTTACAAGATAAACAGAATAATACATTCAGCTTTCAGATTGATTCGGAAATTATTGGGGAGCTATGGGAAGACACCTATAATTTACAAAAAGAATGTTTCGTTTCAGTTTAGGGTAATTGCAGAATTCCTGTCTGAAGTCAGGCAAGTGGAGCAATGCTCCTACGAAGGTTTTATGATTGTTAAGAAATCTTAGTGTAATAGTTTGGTTTAACAGTTCCAGATCAGAATTATTTGGTTAAAAACTGGAAAGATTATTTGAAGCTGAGAAAATCTAAGCTCAGGTGTATATGATGAATTAAGAAAGAGGTTAACAGATTCTCATGACTGGGAAGTGAAGCCAGAACAAAGTGAAGCTTCCTGTGAGATAAATAAGAGAATTCCCTTAAGATACTGCAGGGATTATTTGGATTATATTGCGTGTCTTGAAATCTTTAAATGTGTGTTATATATAAAATGTTATATATGTATGTTATTCTATTTTAGTTTCATTTCTTTTGCATAATAAACTTCTGTTTTATTGCTATATTCAAATATTCAGCATATTTGCGTTTCAGTGAAAGACCACCTTATTAACAACCAAACAAAATGATCTTTCAAGCCAGGTTCCAGTCTGCGATCTGACTTGTTCAGTAATAATATCTGCTGGAAACGTAATTGCTTGTAGGGTTTTTTGTGTATAAATTAGCCAGCACATTTCCTGTGTTGCTGGGACTGAGTGCTTGTTGGTGAGTAAGAGTGTCTAATCTAAGATTGTACACAGTTTGAAATTAGCGCTTAACTAACATCAACAGCTTAAATTCTGAATTTTCAGCCTTAAAGTGAGCCTCAGACCTGGGCATTTGGGAGGATTCCGTGATGGTAACACTGTTGAATGTCAAGGGGCGATGGTTAGATTCTGTCTTATTGAAGATGGTCATTGCCTGGCATTTGTGTGGCATGAATGTTATTTGCCACTTGTCAGCCCAAGCCTGGAGATTGTCCAGATCTTGTTGCATTTGAACACGGACTGCTTCAGTATCTGAGGAGTCGTGAATGGTGCTGAACATTGTGCAAGCTGAAGCAGCTGAAGATAGTCAAACCTAGGACACTACCCTGAGGATCTCCTGCAGAGATGTCCTGGAGCTGAAAAGAATGACCTCCACCAACCACAACCATCTTCCATTTTGCTCGGTCTGACTCCATTTACAGGAGAGCACTCACTTGAATGCAGCCTGGATGTTAAGGGCTGTCCCTCTCCCCTCCCCTCTGGAATTCAGCTCCTTTATCCATGTTTGACCCAAGGCTGGACTGAGGTCAGGAGCCGAGTGGCCCCGGGCGATCCCAAACTGGGAGTCACTGAGCAGGTTATTGCTGAGCAGGTACTGCTTCATAGCTCTGTTACTGACCCCTTCCATCATTTTCTTTACATCCATTCATGAGATGGTGGTGTCATAGGCTGGGTCAGCATTCACTACCCATCCCTAATTGCCCAGAGGGCAGTTCAGCGTCAAGCACATTGCTGTGGGTCTGGAGTCACATGTAGGCCAAACCAGGTGGGAATAGCAATTTATTTTCCTTAAGGACATTAGTGAACCAGTAAGGTTTTTCCGACAATCAACAATGGTTTCATGGTCATCATTAGAGTCTTATTCCAGATTTTTATTGAATTCCAATTCCACCACCTGCCAGGGCAGGATTTGAACCCAGGTCCCCAGATCAATTCCTGGGCCTCTGGATAAATAGTCTGGTGATGATACCATTAGACCATCACCTCCCCATCAGGTAATTGGCCAGGGTAGATTTGCCCTGCTTTTTGTGTACAGGACATACCTGGGCAATTTTCCACACTGTCGGGTCGATGCCAGTGTTGTAACTGGACTGGAGCAGCTTGGCTCAGGGGCTGTAAGATCTCAAACACATGTCTTCAGTGCTATTGCTAAAGTGCTGTGTGGGCTGGTAGCCTTTGCAGTATCCTGTGTCTTCAGCCATTCAAATCTGGAATGACCACAGAATTGTGAGACATGAAGATTTAAGTATTCTGGTGCATGGTATAGCACTTCATTAAGGAGGCTAATGGGATGCTAGCTAGTATTATGGGAGGAACTGAATATAAAAGTAAGTTGTACTTGGGCATTGGAGAGACCATGACTGGAATACTGTACAGAGTTCTCCTCTCCCTACTTAAGGAAGGATGGAAATGCATTGGTGAGGGTTTGGAGGAGCCTTCCTATTTAAATCCCCAGCTGATGGTTCTGTTAGGGAAGGGTGGACAGACTGAGCTGGTTCTCACTTGAGTTTGGAAGAGTCTTGGGTAATGACTAAAGTGTGCAACAACCTGAAAGGATTCAACAAGTTGGACATGGAAAGGATATTCTCTCTTCTGGGTAAGTCTCGAGTTCAGGGACATTTTTTAAAAGTAATGGTCATCCTTTTAGAACAACTGAGAATTCTTTTCTCTTGGTGGACTGTGCAGCTCAGGAACAGTGTGTCAGGAGGCAGAGGAGGTGGGGCCATTGAGGCAGGTGAATAGAGTCAACGGTTATCGAGGATAGGTGGGAATGTGGAATCTGAAACACAAACAGATCTTCATCTCATTAAATAGCAGCGCTGGCTTGAAGGGATGAACAGCATTCACCTGTTCCTGTTTCAGATATTCAGACATCCATTTATATCTAACATCAGTCTTCAATGTCAAAGATACAGGAATCACCCCAGAAGCTGCAATAAATCAGGAAGGGACTTAGGGAAATTCAGAACCACTGGAGCAGTGGTTACTGAGGGAATTGTTGGAGCTGAGGGTCTGACCAGTGCCTGGCACCTGATGGATATCGAGGTAAAAACAATGACTGCAGATGCTGGAAACCAGATTCTGGATCAGTGGTGCTGGAAGAGCACAGCAGTTCAGGCAGCATCCGAGGACAGGCAAAATCGACGTTTCGGGCATTCCTGATGAAGGGCTTTTGCCCAAAACGTCGATTTTGCCTGTCTTCGGATGCTGCCTGAATTGCTGTGCTCTTCCAGCACCACTGATCCAGAACCTAATGGATATCACCTTAGGATCTTAAAAGAAGTAGCTAGTGAGATAGCTAATGCATTTGAATTTTCCTAATGATTTGGGGAAGGTGTCATTAGATTGGAAACTAGTTAATGTAACTCCTTACTTCAAAAAGGGAGGGAGACACGAAGCACAAAATTACAGGTCCGTTCCCTTAATATTGGTCTCAGGAAAACTGTTAGAAGCAAAGATGTTATAACAGGGCACTTTAATAAATTCAAGGTAATCCGGCAAAGTCAACCTGGTTTTAACCACATTTAACCAATTATTAGGGGTATGGTGTTTGAAATAGTGCATATTCTTGGAGAGAGACATTGCTGCTGCTTGCCTACTGCTCTTCTGCCCCGGTGTGATCTTAGAGAGAGAGCATGTGGTGTCTCCTAATACTCTTGATGTCTTAAGAGAGATGGGCACTGTGTGGGGTGGGGGGATACTTTATCTCCCCCTCTAATTCCATTTTGATTTAACTCTGCCCACCCAACCCCACCACTGATGGCTCGTATTACCCATAATGGGCTTTGCATGGAAATATTCAATTGGTCACATGGGTGGCTTAGTTATAAAAAAATCAAAAGTAAAGTCAAAGTCGTTTTCATGATGGGGGAGAAACCTGTTCAGTTGTGTGTAAGAGCACTTAGAGTCAGAGAGTCATAAAGTCACAGAGATGTACAGCACAGAAACAGACCCTTCGGTCCAACCCATCCATGCCGACCAGATATCTCAACACAATCTAGTCCCACCTGCCAGCACCCGGCCCATATCCCTCCAAACCCTTCCTATTCATATACCCATCTAAATGCCTCTTAAATGTTGCAATTGTACCAGCCTCCACCACTTCCTCTGGCAGCTCATTCCATACCCGTACCACCCTTGGTGTGAAAAAGTTGTCCCTTAGGTTTTTTTTATATCTTTCCCCTTTCACCCTAAACCAGTGACCTCTAGTTCTGGACTCCCCCACCCCAGGGAAGAGACATCAAAATAAAGTAAAAGAAATACTATGCACTGTGGATAAAGGGGAGCCAGAAGGCATTTGATGAAGTGTTACCCCAAAGGTCATTGTGGAAAATAAAAGGTGACAGTGCAGGGAGGAGCACATGAGTGCAGCGAGGTGATTGGCTGGCTAACAGGAAACAAAGAAGAGGAATAAATGGGTCTTTTTCAGGCTGCAGGGTTTCACCAGGTGCTGTGTCCTACGGGTCAGTGATCAAGTCTCAACTCTTTAGAGTTTATGGAAATAATCCAGATGAAAGGATCGAAGGTTTTGGAGCTACATTTGCTGAGGACACAAAGCCATCTCAGAATGTGAGTCATGAATAGGACACAAGGTGATCAAAAAGCTATTGATCGGATAAATAAATGAGCAAATATCTGGCAAATAGAGTATAATGTGAGATGTCCATTTTGTCCATTATCAAAATGGTGAAAGGTTTCAGAGTTCAGAGACAGAGGGATGGGGTGTCCTGGTCCTTGAATCACAAAAGGTCAGTCTGCAGGGACAGCATGTGATCAGGAAAGTTCACAGAAACGGGTCATTTATCATGAGGGGAGTTGAATATAGAAATAGGAAGGTTATGTTTCAGCTATTCAGGTCACTGGTGAGAGACCATCTGGAGTATTGTATCCAGAAGCAGTCACTCTCCTATAGGAAGCAGAGAGATGGTTTATTGGACTGACACCGGGAGTGAGCATTTACCAACCGAGTGTTCGAGAGGTTTCCACCAATCATCATTAATTTGAACCTAAAATCAATAAAATTAAACCTTAAAAAAGATACGCAGCAGGCTCTGCTGAAGATTATTATTAGGAAATGCTATGGAATACTTCCTGACTTGTAAAAACAAAGAGCTCTGGGGATGGTGATCGCGGTAAGAGAGTTTCCGCAGGGAAATATTTGAGTGTTGTGTTGGAGGGGTGTGAGGAAATGTTGTAATGCTGATGACAGAGTGGATTGTAATCCGAGAAGTTGGAGTGTTTGGATGTGGTTGGTCTCCTGGAAGCTGGGAGGGACTCCTTGTTGTGAAATGGGTGACTGGCAGCAGCCCTGGGAGGTTGTGTTTTGAGAGGTAACTGAGAAGCTGGGTGGGGGAACGTTACAATTATCGGGTAAGGAATGAATTAAGACATGGGTGAGGATTTTAAAGGTGAATGGATTTGGCTAACCAAACCTGTGAAGAAGGACTGAACAGTCAGTCTATATGCTTGAGATGTGGGTGTCACGGGCAAGACAAACATTTATTACCCGTCCCTAGTTGCCCCTTGAGAAGGTGGGGGTGAGCTGCCTTCTTGACCCGCTGCAGTCCATGTGCTGTAGGTAGTCCCACAATGCCCTTAGGGAGGGAATTCCAGGATTCTGACCCAGGGGCAGTGAAGGAACAGCGATATATTTCCAGATCAGGATGGGGAGTGGCTTGGAGGGGAACTTGCAGGGGATGGTGTTCCCATGCATCTGCTGCCCTTGGGGAAGTGGTTGTGGATTTGGAAGGTGGAATTCTGCAAAGTTTGAAAATAGATAAGTTCCCTGGGCCGGATGGGATTTATCCGAGAATTCTCTGGGAAGCCAGGGAGGAGATTGCAGAGCCTTTGGCTTTGATCTTTATGTCGTCATTGTCTACAGGAATAGTGCCAGAAGACTGGAGGATAGCAAATGTTGTTCCCTTGTTCAAGAAGGGGAATAGAGACAATCCTGGTAATGATAGACTAGTGAGCCTTACTTCGGTTGTGGGTAAAGTGTTGGAAAAGGGTTATAAGAGATAGGATTTATAATCATCAAGGAATAAGTTGATGAGGGATAGTCAACACGGTTTTGTGAAGGGTAGGTCGTGCCTCACAAACCTTATTGAGTTCTTTGAGAAGGTTATCAAACAGATGGATTAGGGTAAAGCAGTTGATGTGGTATATATGGATTTCAGGAAGGCGTTTGATAAGGTTCCTCACTGTAGGGTATTGTACAAAATATGGAGACATGGTATTGAGGGTGATTTAGCGGTTTGGATCAGAAATTGGCTAGCTGAAAGACAGAGGGTGGTGGTTGATGGGAAATGTTCATCCTGGAGTTCAGTTACTAGTGGGGTACCACAAGGATCTGTTTTGGGGCCACTGCTGTTCGTAATTTTTATAAATAATCTGGATGAGGGCATAGAAGGATGGGTTAGTAAATTTGCTTTTGCCCGAAATGTCGATTTTACTGCACCTTGGATGCTGCCCAAACTGCTGTGCTTTTCCAGCACCACTCTAATCTAGACTCTGGTTTCCAGCATCTGCAGTCATTGTTTTTACCTAGTAAATTTGCAGACGACACTAAGGTGGGTGGAGTTGTGGATAGTGACGAAGGATGTTGTAGGTTACAGAGAGACATTGATAAGCTGCAGAGCTGGGCTGAGAGGTGGCAAATGGAGTTTAATGTGGAAAAGTGTGAGGTGATTCACTTTGGAAGGAGTAACAGGAATGCAGAGTACTGGGCTAATGGTAAGATACTTGGTAGTGTGGATGAGCAGAGAGATCTTGGTGTCCCATGTACATAGGAAGTTGCCAACCAGGTCGATAGGGTTGTTAAGAAGGCGTACGGTGTGTTAGCTTTTATTGATAGAGGGATTGAGTTTTGAAACCATGAGGTCATGTTACAGCTCTATAAACCTCTGGTACGGCCACATTTGGAGTATTGCGTACAGTTCTGGTCACCGCATTATAAGAAAGATGTGGAAGCTTTGGAAAGGGTTCAGAGGAGATTTACCAGGATGTTGCCTGGTATGGAGGGAAGGTCTTATGAGGAAAGGCTGAGGGACTACAGACAGTTTTCGTGAGAGAGAAGAAGGTTGAGAGGTGACATAATTATGACATATAAGATAATCAGAGGGTTAGATAGGGTGGACAGGGAGAGTCTTTTTCCTCAGATGGTGATGGCTAGCACAAGGGGGCATAGCTTTAAATTGAGGGGTGATAGATATAGGACAGATGTCAGAGGTAGTTTCTTTACTCAGAGAGTAGTAGGGGTGTGGAACACACTGCCTTCAACAGTAATAGGCTCACCAACTTTAAGGGCATTTAATTGGTCAATGGATAGGCATATGGGCGAGAATGGAATAGTGTAGGTTAGATGGGCTTCAGGTTGGTTCCACAGGTCGGCACAACATCGAGGGCTGAAGGGCCTGTACTGTGCTGGAATGTTCCAAGTTCTGTGAAAGAAAAACCAAGCAATGCTCTGATTGGTGGTTGGATACAGAGAATGAGCAATTATTCTCTGACAGATGGGAATGGGAAGGAGGGTGCTGACACTCACACACCCACACTCTCACACACACCCACACTCACACTCAACATGTACACTCACACACATACAATCACACACACAGAAAACAGATACGTTGATGGGTTGGCTCCCAGGACTTGAGCATTGCCAATGGGATTTATCAGCCAGCATTGTGAGGGGTTCTGGATTAGTGGTGCTGGAAGAGCACAGCAGTTCAGGCAGCATCCAAGAAGCAGCGAAACGTCGATTTTCCTGCTTCTCGGATGCTGCCTGAACTGCTGTGCTCTTCCAGCATCACTAATCCAGAATCTGGTTTCCAGCATCTGCGGTCATTGTTTTTACCTTAGTGAGGGGTTTGGGTGAGTAGAGATTTCTGCGGAAATATCTGTGCTGGTTGCCATGGTTTCCCTAGGCCCATTCCCTGGGCAGCCATGTTGGTGTGGGGACTGGAGTCACCTATTGCCCAACTGGGTTCGGATGCAGAGTCCCCTCCCTATAGGGATTTTATTGAATTGAATGGGATTACATCCAATCCAATAATTTTATACTCATTACTGAAACCAGCTTTTAAATGAACAGATTTTTAAAACTGTCTGTATGATGTCAGCAGTTGATGAAACTTAGAAGCTGAGGGAGATCTGATTGAAATTTAGAGGCCTGGATAGTGGACAGGGAGAAGATGTTTCCACCAGTAGGAGAAACTAGGACCCAAGGGCATAGCCTCAGGGTGAAGGGACAGCCCTTTAGAACTGAGATGGGGAGCAATTTCTTCAGCCAGAGGGTGGGGAATCTGTGGAGCTCACTACTGCAGAGGACTGTGCAGTGTGTTTCAGACAGAGAGAGATAAGTTCTCGATGAGGAAGGGGATCAAAGGTTACAGGCAGAAGGCAGGACAATGGGGTTGAGAAACACATCAGCCCATGAGCGAATACTGGAGCAGACTCGATGGGCTGAATGGCCTCATGCTGCGCCTTTGTCTATGATCTCATAGTAACAATGTAGGCTCCAGACAGCAGAGCTGAGGTGATAGGAGTTTCACTCTTTATTGCTGGGGCAGCACAGCAGGTCAGGCAGCATCCAGGGAACAGGAGATTCGACATTTCGGGCACAGGCCCTTCTTCAGGAATGAGCAGAGAGTGTTCAGCAGGAGAAGATAAAAGGTAGGGAGGAGGGACTTGGAGGAGGGGCGTTGGAAATGTGATAGGTGGAAAGAGGTCAAGGTGAGGGTGATAGGTCGGAGTAGGGTGGAGGCGGAGAGGTCAAGAAGAAGACTGCAGGTCAGGAAGGCGGTGCCGGGCTGGAGGGATTCGGCTGAGACAAGGTGGGGGGAGGGGGGATGAAGAAACTGGTGAAGTCCAAGTTCATCCCCTGCGGTTGGAGGGTTCCCAGTCGGAAGATAAGACGCTCCTCCTCCGACCGTCGCGTTGTTGTGGTTTGGCGGTGGATGAGTCCAATGACCTGCATATCCTCGGTGGAGTGGGAGGGGGAGTTGAAATGCTGTGCTACAGGGTGGTTGGGTTGGTTCGTCCGGTTCGTCCCTTGCAACCGCAGGAGGTGCAACACTTGCACCCACACCTCCCCCCTCACCTCTCTCCAAGGCCCCAAAGGAAACTTCCATATCCGCCACAGATTCACCTGCACCTCCACCCACATCATCTACTGCATCCGCTGCAGCCGGTGTGGCCTCCTCTATATTGGGGAAACAGGCCGCCTACTTGCGGAGCGATTCAGAGAGCACCTCTGGGCCACCCGGACGAACCAACCCAACCACCCTGTAGCACAGCATTTCAACTCCCCCTCCCACTCCACCGAGGATATGCAGGTCATTGGACTCATCCACCGCCAAACCACAACAACGCGACGGTCGGAGGAGGAGCGTCTTATCTTCCGACTGGGAACCCTCCAACCACAGGGGATGAACTTGGACTTCACCAGTTTCTTCATCCCCCCTCCCCCCACCTTGTCTCAGCCGAATCCCTCCAGCCCGGCACCGCCTTCCTGACCTGCAGTCTTCTTCTTGACCTCTCCGCCTCCATCCTACTCCGACCTATCACCCTCACCTTGACCTCTTTCCACCTATCACATTTCCAACGCCCCTCCTCCAAGTCCCTCCTCCCTACCTTTTATCTTCTCCTGCTGAACACTCTCTGCTCATTCCTGAAGAAGGGCCTGTGCCCGAAACGTCGAATCTCCTGTTCCCTGGATGCTGCCTGACCTGCTGTGCTGTTCCAGCAATAAAGTTTCAACTTTGATCTCCAGCATCTGCAGACCTCACTTTCTCCTCGATAGGAGTTTCACAGCAGACCTATACCTTGAAGAAGGGGCGGCACGGTGGCACAGTGGTTAGCACAGCTGCCTCACAGCGCCAGGGACCTGGGTTCAATTCCCGCCTCAGGCGACTGTCTGTGTGGAGTTTGCACATTCTCCCTGTATCTGTGTGGGTTTCCTCCCACAGTCCAAAGATGTACAGGTCAGGTGAATTGGCCATACTAAATTGCCCACAGTGTTAGGTGGATTAGTCAGGGGTAAATATAGGGGGGTGGGTTTCTCTTCAGAGGGTCGGTGCGGACTTGTTGGGCTGAAGGGCCTGTTGCCGCACTGTAGGTAATCTAATCTAATCTAAAACAAGTCGATGCTTGAACTAAATCAATTTGCATTAACATGGATAACTCAAGGCCATGAAAAGCCTTTGATGGTATTTACTAGAAACAGCTTTGATTCCAGTGTCAGGGTTGATGTATCAACTCAGAGTGAGAGATAGACAGAACAAAGGGGTTAGACAAGGGAAGAGGCAGAAAAAGAGATGGGAGAAAAGGGACAGAGTATGGGGGCAAGGGGACTGGGGGGGGGGAGCTGAGTGAGAGAGAAAGGGGAGAGACACACATTTACAAAGACAAACATCGAGAAATCTCTCTGTGTGTGAATGTGACGCAGCTACTGGTGCAGATCCAGAACATATCCACCTGGTCCATTGTTGAACTTTGAACAGCTTGCCCAGGCATACACATAAATTAAAAACTTTGGGTTTCAACTGGGCAAAGATTACCTCCAAGTAAGGAGTTTAGTTTTAAAAGTTATGAACAAGATGCATTTGGTTAAAGCTCTGGCGGGATCAATTGAAGCTGGGAAATTCTAAGCTCTGTTGTATAAAGATTCACTGAAGAGGCAATTGTATTTTCAAGACTGGAGAATTGAAGTGACAGACATTTCAGACCCTGTGTGAGACAGAGATGGGAGTTCTGAGAGTATTAGAAAGGAGTATTGAGATTCATACAGTTATACTTTACTGTGTGTCTTGAAAACTTTAAATTATTGTTGTATGTCAACTTTGGTTTATTCTACTTTATCTTCATTTCTTTTGCATAATAACCCACAGTTTTATTGTTAAAACCTAACCTGCAGCATTTGTTTCAGCACAAGACCCACTTTGTTGAAACCAAATGAAAAAACATGCTTGATTTCAGTTTGGGGTCTAACTTTGTCAATCACAGCATCAGCCAGGATCATACCAGGTGGCTTCTGTGGGTTACATTGTCCTATGGGTTAATACAGGACCAGTTTTCTACAGTGGGGTAGATGCCAGTGTTATAACTGCACTGGAACAGCTTGGCTAGGGGAACAGTAAGTTCCGGAGCACAAGTCTTCAGTAACATTGCTGGGATGTTGTCAGGGCCCACAGCCTTGGCAGTATCCAGTGTCTCCAACCGTTTCTATATTTCACACTGAGTGAATTGAATTGGATCAAGGGAGGAGACTTAGATGGCACTTCTGACTGAAGATTGCTGTGAACGCTTCAGCCTTATCTTTTGCACTGATGTGCTGGGCTCCTCCATCGTACAGGATGGGGATATTTGTGTAACTTCCTCCTCCAGTGAGTTGTTTAACTATTCACCACCATTCACAACAGGATATGGCAGGACTGCAGAGCTTCGATCTGATCTGTTGGTTGTGGGATCGCTTAGCTCTGTCTGTCATTTGCTGCTGACATTGTTTGGCATGTGGCTTGCCCAGGTTGACACCTCATTTTTCACTGTTGCTCCTGGCATGGGGTCTGGGGCATAACCAGGGCTCACCCCCGGACGGACAGTAATGGTAGAGGCACCGAGTGTCATGGTAACATTATTAGTTGCTCACCGTGACATTCAAATTCCCTAAAATGGTGATGGTTGCAAAAACCAACTAGTTCATGATGTCAATGAGGGAAGGAAACTTTATGTCCTTATTCAGCTTGGTCTGTACATGAACTAAACGGGTTTTACAATAACTGAAAGGATTTCCTGGTTACCATGTGACCACCTTTCTAATTGCTGGTTTAAACAATGAATTGATGAATTAATTACTCTTGTTGTTTAAAGTAAGGAACGCAGCTGGATGAAAGAGGGGAGCTGTCCTGGAGATTAAAAGCCAAATATCAGAGAGGATTTTTTTTCAGTGCCTTGGATCTGTACGAACTAAGGACCTCACTGAAATGGAAGCTCAGTCTGAACTCGGTATTGTGTGAACAAACCCAGCTTGCTGTTATTCACCTCTGTAATCCCAATCTGGGAGCTCTCTCCTTTCAAATCTTTGTGCTTTTGAAACACAATTCAATACAATTAGTTCAAGAATGTTATCATATTGTCCCTTTGCCAGTGTTATTCTATTCATGTCTGAACTCTCCTACCGGTTCACGTGCTACAAACACAAATAAAATGGCAGAAATGTAGAAGAGATATTTTGTAGACAGTACCTTAAAACCCTCAGCCATTTCCATTTAGAATTTGTGATTAGACATCGATAATTCATAAGAACATTAACTGCAAGGAGGTAAAACTATCGGAACAACAGAACCGGATTTCCTGTTATCAAGAAATGTATTCAGTATTTGAACTGCTGTATCTGAATTAGAGACTCCAATTTTATATCTAGAAGGACAAGGGCAGCAGATACATGGGAACATCATCCCCTGCAAGTTCCCCTCCAAGTTACTCACCATCCTGACTTGGAAATATATCGTCGCTCCTTCACTGTCGCTGGGTCAAAATCCTGGAATTCTCTCCCTTACAGATTTGTAGAGTGTAATCAACTATTAAAATGATGACCTCCCCCTGACTGTCACTATTTTATTAAAGTCCTTAACGATGGGGAAGTTCCACACATCAGGGCAAAGGTTAAGGCTGAAGCTTTCACAGCAACTTTCAGCCAGACATGCTGAGTGGCTGATCCATCTCAGCCTCCTCCACTGGTCCCCAGCATCACAGGGACCAGTCTTCAGCCAATTGGCTGGAGACACTGGATACTGTAAAGGCTATGGGCCCTGATATCATTCCGGCAATAGTACTGAAGACTTGTGCTCCAGACCTTGCCGCTCCCCTAGCCAAGCTGTTTCAGTGCAGTTATAACACTGGCATCTACCCGACAATGTGGAAATTTGTCCTGCACTAACAGATTTTGCCAGACCTGCTGAGTATATCCAGCAGTTTCTGTTTCTGTTTTTGTTTCTGGTTGCCAGCCTCCACATTTCTTCCCTAACTGGTTTGTTGCTGCATTCACTCAGACACACACCAAATGGCCTTTGTCTTTTGTTCGAATGGTCTCACATCTGACACTGACACTAGACTGATCGCTTCCAGTCTGCCCAATATAGACTCCGTTCAATGTTTCAAGGAGGCAGTTCACCATCACCTTTCAAAGGCACCCAAGGCCAGGCAATAACTGCTGACCCAGGTCAGGGACACCAACGCCCCATGAATGGATAAAAGAAGTCAAGACTTCAATGTAGCAGATACAAAGAAATTCTTAAAAACAGCTGAACGTCAGGAGAAATGGAAGACAGGAACCTCAAACAGCCACCAGGAAAGGATAGTCAAATCAGATATTGCTGGAAAAGCTCAGCAGGTCTGGCAGCATCAATGGAGAGAGAAACAGAGTTAACAAATCGAATCTGATCTGACTCTTGTTCTGACTCCACCAGCTGTATTCCTTTAATAGCAGCAAATACAGACTGGGACAAGAGGACCCACAAAGATCTGACAATTCCCCAGGTCCTGATGGACTTCACCTCAGGATCGTAAAAGATGGAGCGACTGAGATAGTGGATGCATTGGTTTCCCAGAAAACTGGAACTGAATGGAATGAAAAATAGCAAATGTGACACTTCTCTTCAAGAATGGAGGTTGGAGGAGGGCGAGGGGAAACAGAGAGCAAGAAACTACAGGCTCAGGAGTCAAACATTTGTCATCGGGAAAAGGTTAGAACCAACGATGAAGGAGGTACTGCACAGCATTGAGAAAGTCACGACTCAGTAAGGCAGAGCCATTGTAGTTTAGGAAAAGGAAATTTATTTTTGATAAATTTATGCACGCTTTTTGAGAAGCCACAAGCAGGGTGGATAAAGGTGACTCCGTTGATGATCTGTTTGTAGATTTCCAATTGCCATTTTGGAAAAAGGTGTCACATGAAAAGTTATTGCATCAGATAAAAGGTCCTGGTGTAGGGGGTGCCACGTTAGCACAGGATTGGTTAACTTAACAAGTAAGGGTCATTTTCAGGTCAGCACGAGTGGACTCCAAGAGGAAGCTGAGCTGGGACTTCAACTATTTACAATCCCTGCCAATGATTGAGGAGGGGTTCCAATGTATGGTCACTACATTCACCAATGATACAGGAGAGAAAAGCAAATTGTAATGGGAATGGGTCAAGGTAAGTTAGTGGGAAAAAGTCTGACAAATGATGTATAATGTGAACTAGTCCACCTTGGCAGGTATGCCAGTGAGGGTACAGTCCCACACACACACTGACTCTCACTGGGGTACAGTCCCACACACACACTGACTCTCACTGGGGTATAGTCCCACACACACACTGACTCTCACTGGGGTATAGTCCCACACACACACTGACTCTCACTGGGGTACAGTCCCACACACACACACACACACACTGACTCTCACAGGGGTACAGTCCCACACACACACACACACACTGACTCTCAGTGGGGTACAGTCCCACACACTCTCTCACTGGGGTACAGTCCCACACACACACTGACTCTCAGTGGGGTACAGTCCCACACACTCTCTCACTGGGGTACAGTCCCACACACACTGACTCTCACTGGGGTACGGTCCCCCCTACACACTGACTCTCACTGGAATACAGTCCCACCCACACATACACACACACACTGACTCTCACTGGGGTACAGTCCCACACACACTGACTCTCACTGGGGTACAGTCCCACACACACTGACTCTCAGTGGGGTACAGTCCCACACACACTGACTCTCAGTGGGGCACAGTCCCACACACACTGACTCTCACTGGGGTACAGTCCCACTCACCCTGACTCTCACTGGCGGACATTCCCACCCACACACACTGACTCTCACTGGGGTACAGTCCCACTCACACTGATTCTCACTGGCGGACATTCCCACCCACTCACACTGACTCTCACTGGGGTACAGTCCCACAGAGACACACTGCCTCTCACTGGGGTACAGTCCCACACACACACTGACTCTCACTGGGGTACAGTCCCACTCACACTGACTCTCACTGGCGGACATTCCCACCCACACACACTGACTCTCACTGGGGTACAGTCCCACACACACTGACTCTCACTGGGGTACAGTCCCACAGAGACACACTGCCTCTCACTGGGGTACAGTCCCACACACACTGACTCTCACTGGGGTACAGTCCCACAGAGACACACTGCCTCTCACTGGGGTACAGTCCCACACACACTGACTCTCACTGGGGTACAGTCCCACACACACTGACTCTCACTGGGGTACAGTCCCACAGAGACACACTGCCTCTCACTGGGGTTTTTCTCATGGTGGCGGAGTGAGTCCTGGAGGCTGGAATATAGAAGTTGCATGGCCTTGTGTTTTGCAGTTGGTGGGAGTGGACTCACGCTGGAGATGGACTGGAACGTCAGTACCTTATGGTCACTTTCTGTTATCATTCTGGACATCTTAAACTCTGTTCCCACGGTAACCATTTTTCCAGTCTGAACACCAGTTATAGCACCTGTATCTAGGCACCTCGTCCCTAAGATAGCGCTGAGAGATGCCATTAAAAACTCTTCCCTGCACTCATTTGAGCATACGTGACAATAAAGGTATTCTATTCTCTTTCTTTAACAAAGTGACGTGGACCAATATTTTCAGAGGTTCCAAAAGCAGAACAAAACCAGTAGATGGGCTTGCCTTTCTCAGTCACTGTATAGATGATGAGAGCAGGGTGGTAATGTTGGGGCTGTACAGGACTCTGGTCAGGCCACAGCTGGAGTACTGTGTACAGTTCTGCTCTCTGCACTATAGGAAAGATGGGATTGCTCTAGAGGGGGAAGAGAGGAGATTGCCCAGGATGTTACCCGGGACAGATCACCATGGAGAGAGACTGGATAAGCTCGGATTGTTTACTTTGGAGTGGTGAAGGCTGAGGGGGGAACTAATAGAGGGTTTATGCACATGAGGGGCATGGACAGGGCGGGGGTGGATAGGAAGCAGCTATTTTCCTTAGGTGAAGGGTCAATAATAAGGGGGGCATCATTTTAACGTGAAGGACAGGAGGTTTGGAGGGGATTTGAGGGAAACAATTTTGACCCAGAGGCCTCGGAGGTGGTGGGGTAGGGGGTGTCTGGAATGCGCTGCCTGGGAGAGGAGCTGAAGGGTAAACCCGGGGGGAACCCTCAGAACTGGTATAAAGGTCTTGGATGAGCAGCTGAAGTGTGATAATCATCGAGGCAGGAGGCTGAGTGAGGAGGGGGACGGCCGGGTGAATTGGAGCAGGACGGGCTCACTCCTTACCTTCCCTGTCGATTTCACACCTTTCCAAATACAGAAGTACACAATAATCCAGGTGGTGAGGACACACAGGAGCATCTGCCAATTGATCGTTCCGAGGTGATCAATCCCAACGGAGATTCGCAGCACCTTCCTCCTGAAGGGGTCAAGGAAATGTGCCATCAGCAGCTGGACACTGGGATCAGACTGGATCAGGCAGGAATACTCCGGATCTAACCCCGTGCTGTCCCTGTCTGAGGTTTCTTTTGTTATTCAAAAATGTAATTTAGGTGCTCAATACAGTCCACCACCCCCCCCCCCATCAAACCCTCCCAGGACAGGGACAGCACGGGGTTAGAGACAGAGTAAAGCTCCCTCTACACTGTCCCTCATCAAACCCTCCCAGGACCGGGACAGCACGGGGTTAGAGACAGAGTAAAGCTCCCTCTACACTGCCCCCCCTCATCAAACCCTCCCAGGACAGGGACAACACGGGGTTAGAGACAGAGTAAAGCTCCCTCTACACTGCCCCCATCAAACACTCCCAGGACAGGGACAGCACGGGGTTAGATACAGAGTAAAGCTCCCTCTACACAGTCCCCCATCAAACACTCCCAGGACAGGGACAGCACGGGGTTAGATACAGAGTAAAGCTTCCTCTACACAGTCCCCCATTAAACACTCCCAGGACAGGGACAGCACGGGGTACGATACAGAGTAAAGCTTCCTCTACACTGTCCCCCATCAAACACTCCCAGGACAGGGACAGCACGGGGTTAGATACAGAGTAAAGCTTCCTCTACACAGTCCCCCATTAAACACTCCCAGGACAGGGACAGCACGGGGTACGATACAGAGTAAAGCTTCCTCTACACTGTCCCCCATCAAACGCTCCCAGGGACAAGGACAGCACGGGGTTAGATACAGAGTAAAACTCCCTCTACACTGTCCCCCTATCAAACACTCCCAGGACAGGGACAGCACGGGGTTAGATACAGAGTAAAGTTGCCTCTACACTGTCCCCCCATCAAACACTCCCAGGACAGGGACAGCACGGGGTTAGATACAGAGTAAAGCTTCCACTACACTGTTCCCCATCAAACACTCCCAGGACAGGGACAGCACGGGGTGAGATACAGAGTCAAGCTCCCTCTACACTGTGCCCCATCAAAGACTCCCAGGACCAGGACAGCACGGGGTAAGATACAGAGTAAAGCTCGCTCTACACTGTCCCCATCAAACACTCCCAGGAGCAGGACAGCACGGGGCTAGATACAGAGTAAAGCTCTCTCTACACTGTCCCCATCAAACACTCCCAGGACAGGGACAGCACGGGGTTAGATACAGAGATATGCTCCCCCTACACTGTCCCCCCATCAAACACTCCCAGGACAGGGACAGCATGGGGTTAGATACAGAGTAAAGCTCCCCCTACACTGTCCCCCCATCAAACACTCCCAGGGACAGGGACAGCACGGGGTTAGATACAGAACAAAGCTCCCTCTACACTGTCCCCCCATCAAACACTCCCAGGACAGGGACAGCACGGGATTAGATACAGAACAAAGCTCCCTCTACACTGTCCCCCATCAAACACTCCCAGGACAGGGACAACACGGGGTTAGATACAGAGTAAAGCTCGCTCTACACTCTCTGGATTAGTGATGCTGGAAGAGCACAGCAGTTCAGGCAGCATCCAAGGATCAGCGAAATCGACGTTTCGGGCAAAAGCCCTTCATCAGGAATAAAGGCAGAGAGCCTGAAGCGTGGAGAGATAAGCTAGAGGAGAGTGGGGGTGGGGAGAAAGTAGCATAGAGTACAATAGGTGAGTGGGGGAGGGGATGAAGGTGATAGGTCAGGGAGGAGAGGGTGGAGTGGATAGGTGGAAAAGGAGATAGGCAGGTCGGACAAGTCCGGACAAGTCAAGGGGACAGTGCGGAGCTGGAAGTTTGGAACTAGGGTGAGGTGGGGGAAAGGGAAATGAGGAAGCTGTTGAAGTCCACATTGATGCCCTGGGGTTGAAGTGTTCCGAGGCAGAAGATGAGGCGTTCTTCCTCCAGGAGTCTGGGGGTGAGGGAGCGGCGGTGAAGGAGGCCCAGCACCTCCATGTCCTCGGCAGAGTGGGAGGGAGAGTTGAAATGTTGGGCCACAGGGCGGTGTGGTTGATTGGTCTCGGAGATGTTCCCTAAAGCGCTCTGCTAGGAGGCGCCCAGTCGCCCCAATGTAGTGCTCTCCAACGCATCTCGTCTACATCCCGCACCTCCACCCTCAGACCCCACCCCTCCAACTGTAACAAGGACAGAACGCCCCTGGTGCTCACCTTCCACCCTACCAACCTTCGCATACACCAAATCATCTGCCGACATTTCCGCCACCTCCAAACAGACCCCACCACCAGGGATGTATTTCGCTCCCCACCCCTTTCCGCCTTCCGCAAAGACCGTTCTCTCCGTGACTACCTGGTCAGGTCCACGCCCCCCTACAACCCACCCTCCCATCCTGGCACTTTCCCCTGCCTCCGCAGGAACTGTAAAACCTGCACCCACACCTCCTCCCTCACCTCTATCCAAGGCCCTAAAGGAGCCTTCCACATCCATCAAAGTTTTACCTGCACATCCACTAATATCATTTATTGTATCCGTTGCTCCCGATGTGGTCTCCTCTACATTGGGGAGACTGGGCGCCTCCTAGCAGAGCGCTTTAGGGAACATCTCCGAGACACCCGCACCAATCAACCACACTGCCCCGTGGCTCAACATTTCAATTCCCCCTCCCACTCTGCCGAGGACATGGAGGTCCTGGGCCTCCTTCACCACCGCTCCCTCATCACCAGACGCCTGGAGGAAGAACGCCTCATCTTCCGCCTCGGAACACTTCAACCCCAGGGCATCAATTTGGACTTCAACAGCTTCCTCATTTCCCCTTCCCCCACCTCACCCTAGTTCCAAACTTCCAGCTCAGCACTGTCCCCATGACTTGTCCGGACTTGTCCGACCTGCCTATCTCCTTTTCCACCTATCCACTCCACCCTCTCCTCCTTGACCTATCACCTTCATCCCCTCCCCCACTCACCTATTGTACTCTATGCTACTTTTTCCCCACCCCCACCCTCTTCTAGCTTATCTCTCCACGCTTCAGGCTCTCTGCCTTTATTCCTGATGAAGGGCTTTTGCCCAAAACGTCGATTTCAAAGCTCCTTGGATGCTGCCTAAACTGCTGTGCTCTTCCAGCATCACTAATCCAGAATCTGGTTTCCAGCATCTGCAGTCATTGTTTTTACCTCTCCCTACACTTGTCCCTCATCAAACACTCCCAGGACCAGGACAGCACGGGGTTAGATACAGAGTAAAGCTCCCTCTACACTGTCCCCCATCAAACACTCTCAGGAGAGGGACAACAAGGGGTTAAATACAGAGTAAAGGTTCCTCTACACTGTCCCCCATCAAACACTCCCAGTGGGCAGCACGGTGGCACAGTGGTTAGCACTGCTGCCTCACAGTGCCTGAGACCTGGGTCCAATTACCACCTCAGGCGACTGTGTGGAGTGTGCACGTTCTCCCTGTGTCTGCGTGGGTTTCCTCCGGGTGCTCCGGTTTCCTCCCACAGTCCAAAAATGTCCAGGTTAGGTGAATTGGCCATGCTAAATTGCCCCTAGTGTTAGGCAAAGGGGTAAGTGTAGAGGAATGGGTCTGGGTGGGTTGCGTGTCGGTGTGGACTTATTGGGCCGAAGGGCCTGTTCCCAAACTGTAAATAATCTAATCCAATAGGTACAGCACGGGGATAAAGTCAGAGTAAAGCTCCCTTTACTGTTTTATCTAACCCCTTGCTGTCCCTTGCAGTGTGATGTGGGCATTGCTGAGCAGGTTATTGCTGAGCAGGGCTGCCTGATAGCACTGTTGAGGAGCCCTTTCATCACCTCCCTGATCAGCAGTTTGATGGGGAGCTGCTGAGGTTGTTATCTCTCACCTTGGAAATATATTTGTTGAAGTTGCTGGAGAAACTCAGGTCTGGCAGCATCTGCAGAGAGAGAAACAGAGTTCATGTTGTGAGTCCAGTGTTGTGAAAAATGATCACTGGACTCGAAACGTTAACTTGGTTTCTCTCTCCACATTTGCTGCCAGACCTGCTGAGTTTCTCCAGCAATTCCTGCTTTTGTTTCTGACTTCCAACATTCACAGTTTTTCGGATATATATTTGTTAACAAGAAATTACTTTCTTTACCCTAAAGATGAAAATATGAACAAATCACAAAGGGTTTGAGATTAAGAGCATCTTCACTTTCAGTCTGAGTTCACACTTACTCCCAAAACTCAATGATGGGTGAGCGCTTGTCCACCAACTCGTCACAGCTCACATTGAAGGCTGTGGAGTTTACGATGGTCCCGTTATGGCATTGATCATGCCGGAAGACTTCAGTACATTCTGGAGTGTTCCATGAGTTTCCGCACGTTGCCCAAGGAAGATTGTTGGTGAAGGAATGGATAAGATAATACAAACCCCAGGCAAGCACCATGATATAGTACGTGTTACAGAAAAACACAATCACCATCGAAGCGAAGCCCAAACCTGGAAAGGGCAAAAACCATAAAGAACCATAAGGAATAGGTACAGGCAGAGGCCATTCAGCCCTTCGAGCCTGCTCTGCCATTAGATAGGACCATGATCCGACATTCCTTACATCCACTTTCCTGCCCTTTCCCTGTAATCCTCGATTCCCCAACTGATCAAACATCTATTGATCTCAGCCTTAAATACCCACACGGACCCTGCCCCCACAGCTCTCTGTGGGAAGGAGTTCCAAAGACTCTCAACTCTCTGAGAGAAGAAATTCCTCCCCATCTCAGTCTGAAACTGGTGCCCCTTTATTCTGAGACTGTGCCCTCTGGTCCCTGACCCTCCCATTAGGGGGACCATCCTCTCAGTATTGACCCAGTCAAGCCCCTTAAGAATCCTCAATGTTTCAGTGAATATCCCCCCTCATTCTTCCAAACCCCAGGGAGCAGAGTCCCAACCTGTTTAGCCTTTGCACATAAGGCAATCGCTACATCCCAGGGATCAGGAGAAAGTGAGGACTGCAGATGCTGGAGATCAGGGTCGAGAGTGCGGCGCTGGAAAAGCACAGCAGGTCAGGCAGCTTCCGAGGAGCAGGAGAATCAACGTTTCAGGGAAACTCCCTTCATCAGGAATAGGTCCCTTGCCCGAAACATCAATTCTCCAGCTCCTCGGACGCTGCCTGACCTGGTGTGCTTTTCCAGCACCACACTCTCCTCCCAGGGATCATCCGAGAGTACCTCCTCTGAACTGACTCGAATGAAATCAGAGCTTTGATTTAATAAGGAAACAAAAACTGCTCACCATCTAACACATTCTTTCCAAACCCCAAGCTGAGGGCCATGATGAGGAAGTAACTCCATAATCTTCAAATCCTGTCAAATCTAGAATAAGGTGGGGGATGGGAGAAGGTCCACAAACCAGAGGAGAGAATCACTATGTGGGGGAGGGAGTGGGAATGCAGCAGGTACCAGCACAGAGTGAGGGGGTCACGGTGGGGGGTGTCAGAGTGAGGGGGGCATGGTGGGGAGTGTCACAGATTGAGGGGGTCACGGTGGGGAGTGTCACAGAGTGAGGGTGTCACGGTGGGGACTGTCACAGAGTGAGGGGGTCACGGTGGGGACTGTCACAGAGTGAGGGGGTCACGGTGGGGGGTGTCAGAGTGAGGGGGTCACGGTGGGGGGTGTCAGAGTGAGGGGGGCATGGTGGGAGGTGTCAGAGTGATGGGGTCACGGTGGGGGGTGTCACAGAGTGACGGGGTCACGGTGGGGGGTGTCAGAGTGAGGGGGTCATGGTGGGGAGTGTCACAGATTGAGGGGGTCACGGTGGGGAGTGTCAGAGTGAGGGGGTCACGGTGGGGAGTGTCACAGAGTGAGGGGGTCACGGTGGGGAGTGTCACAGATTGAGGGGGTCACGGTGGGGAGTGTCACAGAGTGAGGGTGTCACGGTGGGGACTGTCACAGAGTGAGGGGGTCACGGTGGGGACTGTCACAGAGTGAGGGGGTCACGGTGGGGAGTGTCAGAGTGACGGGGTCACGGTGGGGAGTGTCAGAGTGACGGGGTCACGGTGGGGAGTGTCACAGAGTGACGGGGTCATGGTGGGGAGTGTCAGAGTGAGGGGGTCACGGTGGGGAGTGTCACAGAGTGAGGGGATCACGGTGGGGAGTGTCACAGAGTGAGGGGGTCACGGTGGGGAGTGTCAGAGTGACGGGGTCACGGTGGGGAGTGTCAGAGTGACGGGGTCACGGTGGGGAGTGTCAGAGTGACGGGGTCACGGTGGGGAGTGTCAGAGTGAGGGGGTCACGGTGGGGAATGTCAGAGTGAGGGGGTCACGGTGGGGAATGTCAGAGTGAGGGGGTCACGGTGGGGAGTGTCACAGAGTGAGGGGGTTGATCAGATAGAAAGTGGCCCTTTAGCCCATTGAGTCTGTGCTGGTCAACCCCCCCCCCCACCAACTATTCTCAGCCCATAGCCTTGTCTACCATGGTATCGCGAATGTACATCGAAATCTTTCCTCAGTCTGATGAGGGTTTCTGTATCTTCCATCTTCAAAGGCAGGGACGTGCAGATTCAAACCGTTCTCTGGGTGATATCATTTTCCTCAGATTCGCCTCTAAAACCCCCGCCCCTCACCTTCGATCTCCTCTCCCCAGTCCCTGAGCCGTCCACTAAGGGGCGAAGTTTCTTCCTGCCTGTGTCCCTCAAAATGTAATACATCTTAATCACATTTCTCTACCTCCTACCTCAGTCTCCTCTGCTCCATGGAAAACAGTCCTATTCTCTCCAATCTACCTTCGGAACTACCCAGAAAATCCCAGTTGGAATTAGATCCAAGGAAGGGGCCAATAAAGATTAGCCTGCCTGACCAACAGACCCGAGGAGAGGTAGCAGTTCAGAATTCAGCGAATGGGAACCAAGGGATTGATTACAAACAGGAGAATCAAGTATGAAAGTAATTTTGCAGGGAATATAAAAACTGATTAAATGTTTCCTTTGATATATGATGAGATAAAGATTGTTTCAGACAAATACTGGCCCCTTGCAGTCAGAAACAGGGGAGTGTACAAGGTGGAGGGGGAGGAAAGCAAAGAAATGACTGACCAACTAAAAACATCCTTTAGTCCTGTCTTCACAAAGAAAGACACAGATTCATCCCAGAATGGTTGGGCATCACAGGGTTTAGAGGGGGGGAACCGAGGGGAATCGGTATTGGCAGGGAAATGGGATTGGGAAATGATAAGATTGCAGGTCAATAATCCCCCAGGGTCTGATTATCTAGTGAGGAGAAAGTGAGGTCTGCAGATGCTGGAGATCAGAGCTGAAAATGTGTTGCTGGAAAAGCGCAGCAGGTCAGGCAGCATCCAGGGAACAGGAGAATCAACGCTTTGATTCTCCTGTTCCCTGGATGCTGCCTGACCTGCTGCGCTGTTCCAGCAACACATTTTCGGCTCTGATTATTTACATCCCAGATTAATTGAGGAAGTGCTCTGAGAAATAGGGAATGCATTGATGCTCATCTTCCAAGGCTCTCGAGACTGTGGATCAGTTCTTAGAGAATGGAGGATAGCGAATGTACGATTTAACCCACGATTTAAACAGGGAGGTAACCGGGAGTTCTAAACCAGTGGGTCTGAGGTCAGCACTGGGTCGAGTCCTCGGGGGAACCATGCCTCACTCTGTGGGAATCTACAATCAAGCAGAACACACTGTCTCCAGGGCAACCAAATATCCAGGAGACATTTCAACGTAAACACATTGAGTACTGTTCGTAACCTTTACTTGGAAGGAGTGGCCAATCAGGAAAAGGCAATGCAGAGAGATTCCTGTGATCCTGAATGATCAGCACCAAGGAGAAACACACCCCTGAAAGCACAGAGCCAAAGAAACTGGAGGAGGCCATTCAGCCCCTAGAGCCTGTTCTGGCATTCAACATGATTGGAAGGGTTCTGTACCCGAACTCCATACACACACCCTCTGCCTTGGTGTAACTGTATGAGAAGGCAGAGGGTACCAGTGGTCGAATTCCTGATGCCTACCTGGGTACAGACTTTCAAATCAGAAGCAGCCTATTCCAAGGCTGAGTTAGACAGAGTTTTGATGAACGAGGGAGAAAAGCGTCTGGAGGGACGGACGGATAAGAAAGTGGAGTTAAAACTGTAATCAGACCAACCGCGATCCCAATGAAGGGGAAAGCAGACCTGAGGGGTGAATGGCCTACTTCTGCTTCTCAACCCAACATTCCTCAGAATCACAGAATTGTTAGAGAATAGAAGGCAGCCATTTGGCCCATCATGTCTGCACTGGCTCTTTGAGTATTTTAACATTGTGCCTTTTCCCAATAACTCCGCAAGTTGTTTCTATGGGAACTATCCTCCACATTAGCCAATGGAAAGCCTCAGTTGAACCTGCCTCCTCCACACTGGCAAGCAAGTGCACCAGACCCTCACCACATCACAATGGGTTATCCTTCCAAATAGTTGGAATCCCTTGATTCTCAACCTGTTAAAGATCAGGAACGGTTTCTCATTACCTTCTCTGACTAGACACCTTCTGATGTGGAAAACTTTGATCAGATTTCCCCTCAGCCTCCTTCTCTCCAAGGACAGCTGACCCAACCTCCTCAATCTATCCCCAGTGCTGAAGTTTCATATTCCTGGAAACATTCTGGTAAACGTCTTCGGCACTCTCTCCCAGACGTGTGGCCCACAACTGGACACAATACTGCAGCTAAAGGCGAACAAGTGTCGTGTACAAGTTCAACACCTTACTCCTGTACTCTATGCCCCTATTAATGAAGCCTAGAGTATTATTTGTTATGCTAATAGCTCTCTTTACAGCATCTTTAAAGACTAAAGCATATCCAGATCCCTGTGCCACTATACATCCCTTAGAATGGGACCCTTTACTTTACCCAGTCTCTCCATGTTCTTTGCACCGAAGTGCAACACCCAGGAGTTTTACACTTACTGGGAAGGTCCTGGGGAAGTGTTGCTGACCTTGGAGTGCAGGTTCATAGCTCCTTGAAAGTGGAGTTGCAGGTAGATAGGTTAGGGAAGGCGGCGTTTGGTATACTTTCCTTTATTGGTCAGAGTATTGAGTACTGGAGTTGGGAGGTCATGTTGTGGGCTGTACATGACATTGGTTAGGCCAATGTTGGAATATTGTGTGCAATTCTGGTCTCCCTCCTTTCAGAAGGATGTTGTGAAACTTGAAAGGGCTCAGAAAAGATTTACAAGGATGTTGCCAGGGTTGGAGGATTTGAGCTACAGGGAGAGGCTGAACAGGCTGGGGCTGTTTTCCCTGGAGCGTCGGAGGCTGAGGGGTGACTTTATAGAGGTTTATAAAATCATGAGGGGCATGGATAGGGTAAATAGACAAAGTCTTTTCCCTGGGGTGGGGGAGTGCAGAACTAGAGGGTATAGGTTTAGGGTGAGATGGGAAAAATATAAAAGAGACCTAAAGGGCAACTTTTCCACGCAGAGGGTGGTATGTGTATGGAATGAGCTGCCAGAGGATGTGGTGGAGGCTGGTACAATTACAACATTTAAGAGGCATTTGGATGGGTGTATGAATAGGAAGGGTTTGGAGGGATATGGGCCGGGTGCTGGCAGGTGGGACTAGATTGGGTTGGGATATCTGGTTGGCACGGACAGGTTGGACCGAAGGGTCTGTTTTGTGCTGTACATCTCTATGACTGTATGCCTCACACTTCTCTGCATTAAATATCATCTGTCACCTCTCTGCCCATCCCACCAACATCCCCCATCCCACCAATCTGTCCTCCTCACAGTTTCATGTCTTCTGTAAATTTTGGAACACCCACCCCCACCCAGCACACCAAGATACACAGCTCAGAAAAAAACCCTGGGGAACTCTACGACAAACGTTCCTTCTGCCTGAAAATTATCCATTGACGATTGCTGTTCATTTCCTGTCACTCACTCATGTGCGTTTGCATCCACAATGCTAATGTCCCTTTACTTCATGACTTTCCTCATTGGTCTGTTGTAAAAAGGCACCGTCTCTTCTACAAGTCAATACACATCACATCAACAGGGTTACCCTCATGATCCCTCTGTCACTTTTCCCACAGAGTTCCAGTAACTTAGTTGGAAGGACGTTTTGCATGCTAACCAGCATTTATTTCCAGGTGACTATTCATTCTATTCTGAATAACTTCTTCGATGTTAGGCTGATGGGATGCTATAGAGGAACCAGACAACATGCAAAATCTATTCAGCATTTCCACATCAATAAGATATTTCAGAGCACTCTCCAGAATACAATAGTTAGAAAAGGTAGATGAATATATAGATGAGCTTGAAAGAATGGGAATGCAAAAGAATTTTCTCAGAATTTGTGTACTTCTCTGTGTTTGTCTCTCTTCCTTTCCCCACTTTTCCTGCCTCTCCCTCTTCCTCTCTCTTCATGTCCCAATCTCTCACACACACAAATGAAATGAAACACACATTTTGATCTGATTTGTATCTCACCTTTGAAGAGCGGTGCAATATTCCATGCACCAATACCGCCCTGTTTCATGAACTGCCCCAGTGCAATCTCCAAGAAAAACACTGGGATTCCTCCCACCAAAACAATCAGCAAATATGGGATGAGGAAGACTCCTGTGAAGACATAACAAACACATGAAACATGGAGTTACTCTTTAATCCTAGATTTGCAGGTTGCACAGAACTGAAATAGTTTTCTTTCACAGTTTCCTATCCTCACTTCAGAAGGTTAGAGGTTCAGAGAATTGATAAGTATCTTTTACAAATGAACTGTTCCCTTTAATAGTGAGAAGGACGTATTGGACTTGAATGCACAAAACACTGGTTACATAGCCTAACCCTGATCAGGCTGATTGTCCAACTCAATAGCCTAATCCTGCTTTCTCCCCATAACCTGTGATCCCGTTCGCCCCAAGTGCTATATCTAGCAGCCTCTTTTATACATTTAATATTTTGGTATCAACCATTTCCTGTGGTAATGAATTCCACAGGCTTACCATTCTTTGGGTAAAGAAATGTCTCCTCATATCACAACTAAATGGTCCACCCCAAATCGTCAGACTGTGATCCCTGGTTCTGGATGCACTCACCATCAGGAATACCCTCCCTGTGTCTAGCCTGTCTAGTCCTGTCAGACTTCTGTAAGTCTCCATGAGATCCCCCTCATTCGTCTGAACTCCAGTGGAAACAAAGTCAAGACTGGTGTGCTGCTAGAAAAGCACAGCAGGTCAGGCAGCATCCAAGGAGCAGGAAAATCGACGTTTCAGGCAAAAGCCCTTCATCAAGATATTCCTTCTCCTCGGATGCTGCCTGACCTGCTGTGCTTTTCCAGCACCACTCTTGGGAATGCAGATGAGCAGAGAGATCTCGGTGTCCATGTATACAGATCCTTGAAAGTTGCCACCCAGGTTGACAGGGTTGTTAAGAAGGCATACAATGTTTTAGCTTTTATTAATAGAGGGATCCCAATCTGTACTTCCCAATTCCTGTTTGATATTGTCATAATTTCCTTTTCCCCAATTAAATATCTTCCCTCAGTAACTGCACCTTTCCCTCTCCAAGGCTATGCTAAGTGTGAGGTAATTGTGATCACTTTCACCAAAGTGCTCTCCCACCGTGAGATCTGACATCTGTCCTGGCTCATTGCCGAGCACCAAATCCAAAATGGCCTCACCCCTCTTCGGCCTGTCTACATACTGAGTAAGGAAACTCTCCTGAACACAACTGACAAACAGGTCCATCCAAACCGTCGTCACTTAGGAGGTTCCAGTCGATACTGGGAAAGTTGAAATTACCCACAACAACAACCCTGCTACTTCTGCATTTTTCCTGAATCCGCCCGCCTATGTGATCTTCAACCTCTCTACTGCTATTAGGGTGTCTGTAGATAACCCCCAATGAGGTGTCTGTCCCCTTGCTGTTCCTAACTCCCACCCATACTGACTCAGTAGACAAACCTTCCTCAACAACCTTCGTTTCTGTAGCTGTGATGCACTCTCTGATTAGCAGTGCTACACCCCCTCCTCTTTTCCCATCCTCCCTGTTCTTTTTAAACATTCTAAACCCTGGAACATCTAGCAACCATTCCTGCCCCTGTGAAACCCACGTCTCTGTTATGGCCACAACATCGTAGCCCCAAGTACTGATCCATGCTCTAAGTTCATCACTCTTATTTCAGACATTCCTTGCATTAAAGCAGACACACTTTAACCGGTCCCTATGTTTCATCATGTGAGAAACCTTCCTGATAGATTCAATATATCCTGTTGGAGGATCTCTGCATTCTCGTCACAGTTCCCCCCAACAATGAGACAGGAATACCCATGGGCACTCCTGTGACCTGAAGAAACTGACAGGAGTTATTGCAGACAACCCAGGGACCTGACTTGCCTTTGAAGTGGGGGTGGGGAGAGCGTGTGGAAACTCTGAATGAACTAGGAATTAAAATCTTGGTGAGAATATGGATCAGGCTGAAGAAGGAAATGGTGGAGAGTTTAATATAGAATTTATATGTGAATGAATCAGACATTTCTTTCAGAGAATAAGAGTTTGGGCTTCCAACTTTGATAAATGTGAAACATGATAATGAGGTGAGTGTAACACCGGGAGGAGGGTGTAACTGGGTGATCTGGTCACAAACCACCCCCGCCCCCCCAAACCTGGAGTTTTGTCCTCCTCATGTCTGGCTCTGTCATACAACCATTGACAGACCCCAATCTATTGGGGTGGTGTGTAGAAGGTACCTTCACTCACTGGGGTAATGGAGAGAGGAAAGATTATGAATTAATGGGCCCTTTTCACATTGGCAGGCAGTAACTAGTGGTGTGCCACAGGGATTGGTGCTGGAACACCAGCTATTCACAATATTTATTAATGATTTGGATGAGGGAACAAAATGTAACATCTCAAAGTTTGCCGATGATACCAGGTTGTGTTGGAGAGGGGGCCGTGTGGATGGTGTGTCAGAACCCAGACACCAGAAACCCCTGCTGGACCCAGAACTCTGCGGCGGTGGGAGCTTCCCAGGGGAACGGGAGGATTGCTTCAGGGAATGTCCTCCAAGCCTCACTGAAGAGGTCACACACCACCCCCCTCTCCCCCACCCCAAGTAACGGGGGAGCCGGGCTCTGATTGACCAGAATAGAGAAGGCAGCGAGTGCATTGAGGAACTGCCTCGGGCCCTCGGAATGGGGAAGATCAGGGCTCCACTATCTGCTCTGATCTCTGCAGCACATTGGATATTATCAGCTCTCTCTAAACCTCATCAAACTACCCCCTCCCTTAATACCGAGGGACTGACTGAGAAACAGGAGGAGGAGTGCACAAGATGGGTCATTTGGCAACTCCCTATCTCATGATGTAGAAGTGCCAGTGTTGGACTGGGGTGGACAAGGTCAGAAGTCACACAACACCAGGTTCGAGTCCAACAGGTTTATTCACAAGCTTTCAAAGTGACGCTGTTGGACTATAACCTGATGTCGTGTAATTTCTGACCTTGCAATAAAAGCAAAATCCTGCAGATGCTGGAAATCTGAAATCAAACCCGAAATTGCTGGAGAAACTCAGCAGGTCTGGAAGCATTTGTGGAGAGAAAGGGGAGTTAATGTCTCGAGTCTGATTAGACTTTTCTTCAGCATTGTTCAAATGGTCAGATTGGCAAATGTTACTCTGTTCCTCTCTCTCTGTCTCCACACTCTGCTGAACCTGCTGAGTTTCTCTAGGTCTTTCTGTGGTGGTTTAATTCCCATCTCCAGTCTCTGAGATTCTGTTTTACCCTCCAATTCTCTGCTGGCTCTCAATCGACATTCAACTCAATCCCATGGGAATCATCCCAGGATCACAGATAAAGACTACAATCTGACTAACTCCAATAGCCTGCTCTGTTGCCATGGTTATTGAATACTAATGCACATTCTCAAACACAACCTCTGAAGGGTTAACAGCTTTAAATCCCAGTCTGAGAGTGGAACATTTTAATTCTTTTTAAATCCCTCCTTTCATCTGATTTTTAATTTACAGAAATCTACAAATAATCAGCTCAGAGATTCAACTTGGAGTTTTAATCCAGCGAAGTCACCCAGCTGGGAAGCTGAACCGTTGGTGATAGTGATGGAAATGAGAGCAGGCTTTAGTCCAGAAACCCCCAGGCAGGGCCGCACACAATCCTCCTTTCAATCCCTTCAAGTTCAGACACCCAGCAATAACATCAATAAAACCAGGCTGGGTTCAAACTGAGCAAACAGACCAGCTCAGTTAGACTCATCTTCCATGACTTGCTCTCCCACACCACCCATCAGATATTAGAATGTAGAGGGAGCTTTACTCTGTATCTGACCCCATGCTGTCCCTAACCTGGGAGTGTTTGATGGGGGACAGTTAATAATATTTTTGTATATTTTTGATGAATCTTTATCAATAAAACTACTTCACTCAGACTTGCCTCAAACAGCAAATGAAGTGAATGACTGGAGACAACTCTGTGCAACGTGTGCTCGAGTTCACTTGGAGAGCGAGAACATGGAGTGGGGCAGATGGAGAGAGAGAGCGAGAAATAGAGAGTGACAGAGAGAGATAGACAGAGAGAGAGTGAAAGACAGAGAGAGAGAGAGACGGGGGAGAGAGAGAGAGAGGGGGAGAGACAGAGAGAGGGGAGAGAGACAGAGAGAGAGAGACATAGAGAGAGAGAGAGAGAGAGAGAGAGAGAGAGAGAGAGAGAGAGATAGAGAGCGCGAGAGAGAGAGAAAAAGAGAGAGAGAGAGAGAGAAAAAGAGAGAGAGAGAAAAAGAGAGAGAGAAAGAGAGAGAGAAAAAGAGAGAGAAAAAGAGAGAGAGAGAGACGGGGGGAGAGAGAGAGGGGGAGAGAGAGAGACAGCGAGAGAGAGGGAGAGAGACAGAGAGAGCAAGAGAGAGAAAAAGAGAGAGAGAGAGACAGAAAGAGAGAGAGACAGAGAGAGAGGGAGAGAGAGGGGGGAGAGGAAGAGAGAGGGGGGGAGAGAGAGAGAGAGAGAGAGAGAGAGAGAGAGACATAGAGAGAGAGGGGCAGAGAGAGAGAGGGAGAGAGAGGGGGGGAGAGAGAGAGACAGAGAGAGAGAGACATAGAGAGAGAGAGAGAGAGAGAGAGAGAGAGAGAGAGAGAGACAGAGCGAGAGAGAGAGAAAAAGAGAGAGAGGGACAGAGAGAGAGAGGGGCAGAGAGAGAGGGAGACAGGGGGGAGAGAGAGAGAGAGACAGAGAGAGAGAGACATAGAGAGAGACATAGAGAGAGAGAGAGAGAGAGAGAGACAGAGACAGAAAAAGAGAGAGAGAGAGAGACAGAGACAGAGAGAGACAGAGAGAGAGAGAGACACACACAGAGAACAGAGAGAGAGAGAGCGAGAGAGAGCGCGACGGACTGTCAGATGGGGCAGAGAGAAACAGAGAGAAGTAGAGAGTCGCTTTAGTGAACCTGTTCCGAGGTGGTATTTCACACCTCTGGAGTAGGTGGGACTTGAACACAGCCTTCCCGGTCCAGAGGTGGGGACATTATCACGGCTATGTGGGTATTGATTCACTGGGTACCATGGAGTAAATGTGAGCCTGTGATCAGGTGGTACTGGACAGTACCTGCTCAGTCACAGGAGGCCCCCCTGCTCTCCCCTGAGCACGCACGGTGTCCTCACTGTTAACCTGTTCAGCCCCTCTGCAGTGCACACAGCTTTGCCCAGACCCTGGCTGTGGGTTACTCCGGGGTGGGCAAGGTGTGTGCTGAGGTCCGGTAGGTGCAGGGTGCTGAGGGACACAGTCTCCAGCTGATACCAGGAGCCCGTCAGGATTCACCCGAATGTTTGATCAGGTTCACCTCCAGCTGAGAGCTGCTGAGTAAAGCAGCCTGCCTGAGACACTGGCTGCATCAGCACAGAGCGGGGGGAGGAGGAAGCTCTGATTAGGAGGCCATTCAGCCCCTCCAGCCTGCTCCACCACTCAATACCATCATGATCAGATTGTCCCACAATTCCCATCCAGCCCCTAATAACCTTTCACCCCAATTTCTTTTTATCAAAAATCTAACAGATTGAGAGAGAGAATGACAGTGAGTGTGAACAGGTGTGAACAAATATGTGAGAGTTAAACAGCGTGACTGAACGTGCAAAAGTGACTGTGAAAGTGTGAGTAAAAGTAAACATAGAGAGTTTTGAGATTTGTAGCTCAGGTTGAGGTTTTGGATGTAGGTTTGCTCACTGAGCTGGAAGGTTCATTTCCAGACGTTTCATCACCCTACAAGGTAACATCTTCAGTGGGCCTCAGGAGAAGCAATGCTGATAATTCCTGCTTTCTATTTATATGTTTGGGTTGTGATGTCATTTCCTGTGCTGATGTTATTTCCTATGGTGAAGTCACTTCCTGTTCCTTTTCTCAGGGGGTGGTAGATGGGGTCTAACTCAATTCCTGAAGAAGGGCTTATGCCCGAAACGTCGATTCTCCTGTTCCCTGGATGCTGCTTGACCTGCTGCGCTTCTCCAGTAACACATTTTCAGCTCTAACTCGATGTGTTTGTTGATAGAGTTCCAGTTGGAATGCCATTAGTAAATGTGTGAGCGAGTGTGTAGATGAGTCCATGTGAGTGAGTGAGTGTGTGCGCGCGCACACGGGGAAATGAGAGAGCGACTAAGTGTGAGTGAGTCAGTGTGTGATGTGTAAGAGTGACTGAGAGAGTGTGATTGCGAGAGTATAAACGAGTGAGTGAGAGTGTAAGTGTCAGTATGGGAATTCCACAGGCTCACAACCCTTTCTCTCGTTCTCAGTGTTAAACGGGAGTCCGTGCTGTGGGCCCCTGCTCCTCGATTCCTCCTCAAGAGGGAACTCAGCTCCCAACCTGCTCTGGCAAAGTCCTCTCAGGGTTCTCTTGATTTCAATTAGATCATCTTACCTTCTTCTCAACTCCCATGAGAATCAGAACAACTTGTTCAAACTCTTCTCATGTCTTTCAGATAAATTGTAAATACCTGGGTTCTAGCCTTGTGGTACTGCACTCATTACAGTTTACTCATTAGTCCCAATTCTCTGTCTCCTGGTAGTTTGCTAACCTTCTACCCATGCTGAAATATTCACCAACAATATCAGTACAAATATTAATGTGGCCTCACAGCATCCCAGCACCGTGGAAAATGCCTTTTGGAAATTTCAATAACTTTCATCTCTTGTTTCCCATTTACTCGGGCTGCCTGTTTCATCTTCAAAATAAATTGTCAAACATCGATTTTCCTTTCAGTAAAATCGGGTTGATGCTGCCCAATTGCAGCAGGAAATTTCAGAAAATCGTATGCAATCTCTGGAACAACTTCTTCCTAATCACCTCTCAGACTAACTGCTCTGGAATTTTCTGCTTTCTGCCTCACTCATTTCATGAACAGGATTGTTACACTTGAAATTCCGCAAACCCTGGGATATTTCGCGAATATGGGGAATTTTGGAAGATTATAGCCATATCCTTCATCATTTCAGTGCCACGGGATGAGGGCATTGGATTGGCAGCGGGAGAGCGCTTCAATGCTGTTAGCTTTCCTGGACGCAGGTAAATATTAGTGAGGGACACAGGCAATATCTCTCAGCTTGTCTTCAAATGAAAGGGAGGGCTCACTTTAGAATCTCATTGAAAACCAGGTGCGTCTGGCTTTCTGCTTCAGTATGAAGTGCGTGATTGTGTTGAGCTCTCTGTAATCGGACTCTGCGTTAGCCCATGACAACAACAGGCTTCGCTCCAGCCCATTGTCAAGCAGCCAATCACTCTCCCCTCAGTTGCTGCCTGACTTCACTTCAGTCACAACACCTGATCCCAGCTAATCTGCCTCGCTTGCTCTCTCTGTTTCTGTCTCTCTCTCTCTCTCTGTCTTTCTTTCTCTGTGTGTCTCTCTGTCTCTCTGTGTGTGTGTGTGTCTCTCTGTGTCTCCACTGCCTCGTCTCCCTTCACCGCCTCCCCCCTTCCCCAGAAGTTGTGGCCCAGCAGTAGATACAGGACGTGGGTGCTGTGTGCAACAATGCTGGGGAGTGTGGGTGGGGGGGGTTGATGCTGGGGGAGTGTGGGTGGGGGGGGTGGTCAATGCTGGGGGAGTGTGGGTGGAGGGGCGATGTTGGGGGAGTGTGGGACGATGTTGGGGGAGTGTGGGTGGAGGGGCGATGTTGGGGGAGTGTGGGTGGGGGAGAGATGCTAGAGGAGTGAGAGTGGGGGGGCGATGTTGGGGGAGTGTGGGTGGGGGGGCGATGTTGGGGGAGTGTGGGTGGGGGGGCGATGTTGGGGGAGTGTGGGTGGGGGGGCGATGTTGGGGGAGTGTGGGTGGGGGGGCGATGTTGGGGGAGTGTGGGTGGGGGGGCGATGTTGGGGGAGTGTGGGTGGGGGGGGCGATGTTGGAGGAGTGTGGGTGGGGAGAGGGATGTGGGTGATGCTGGGGGGAACAGTGGTGTGTGTCAGGCCTGGGGTGTGGGTGTGGGGCGGTGAGTGAGCTGCAGGATGGTGCTGTCACTCTGAAACATCACCCAGAATCACTCTCTCTCCAAACAGAGCCACCATTCACAAAACACCACCCACCCAGTGTCCCAAAACCGCTCAGCCCCCAGCCCTCCCCGTCCCTCTCTCCCTGTTTGGAAAAGCAGCCCTTTGTACACAGCAAGCTCCCACAGACAGCAGGGAGGGAAACAGACCAATCAAACTGCTTCAGTCATGTGTGTTGTACAATAAAATATTCAGCAAGACACGGGTGAAAGTCCCTGCCCTTTTACAAAGAACAACCATGGGATCATTTACATCAGCCTGAGAGCACAGGCAGGAATACAACTCAGCACTCCCTCAGCGCTGACCCTCCGACAGCGCGGCACTCCCTTAGCACTGACCCTCCGACAGCGCGGCACTCCCTCAGCGCTGACCCTCCGACAGTGCGGCACTCCCTCAGCGCTGACCCTCCGACAGTGCGGCACTCCCTCAGCACTGACCCTCCGACAGCGCGGCATTCCCTCAGCACTGACCCTCTGACATTGTTATAGACAATAGATAACAGACAATAGGTGCAGGAGTAGGCCATTCTGCCCTTCGAGCCTGCACGACCATTCAATATGATCATGGCTAATCATCCTTCCTCAGTATCCTGTTCCTGCCTTATCTCCATAACCCTTGATTCCACTATCCTTGAGAGCTCTATCCAACTCTTTCTTAAATGAATCCAGAGACTGGGCCTCCACTGCCCTCTGGGGCAGAGCATTCCACACAGTCACCACTCTCTGGGTGAAGAAGTTTCTCCTCATCTCTGTCCTAAATGGTCTACCCCGTATTTTTAAGCTGTGTCCTCTGGTTCAGCACTCACCCATCAGCGGAAACATGTTTTTAGATTAGATTAGATTATATTACAGTGTGGAAATAGGCCCTTCGGCCCAACAAGTCCACACCGACCCGCCGAAGCGTAACCCACCCATACCCCTACATTTACCCCTTACCTAACACTACGGGCAATTTAGAATGGCCAATTCACCTGACCCTGCACATCTTTGGACTGTGGGAGGAAACCGGAACACCCGGAGGAAACCCACGCAGACACGGGGAGAACGTGCAAACTCCACACAGTCAGTCGCCTGAGGCGGGAATTGAACCCGGGTCTCAGGCGCTGTGAGGCAGCAGTGCTAACCACTGTGCCACCGTGCCGCACCGTTCCTGCCTCCTGAGTGTCCAATCCTTTAATAATCTTATATGTCTCAATCAGATCCCTTCTCAGTTTTCTAAACTCAAGGGTATACAAGCCCAGTCGCTCCAGTCTTTCAGCGTAATGTAGTCCCGCCATTCCAGGAATTGACCTCGTGAACCTACGCTGCACTCCCTCAATAGCCAGAATGTCTTTCCTCAAATTTGGAGACCAGAACTGCACACAGTACTCCAGGTGTTCTCGGAGTTACAGTCTGGTTAAAGGGTTTGAGCCCATTGCCTGCAATTGAACCGGTGACTTTCTGAGCAGGAGGGGAGTGGAGTGCAGAGCTCAGGCTGATTTGTCCTGGGACTCTCCAGCAGAGAGTGTCTTGTTTTGACAAAAATAGGGGTGAAATCCAGGGTGAGTGCAGGACCCTGAGCTAAAGGAGTCTCTTTGACAGAGTGGGTCAGCATCTAGAACATGTCAGTGAACCTGACCCCTGACCTCAGCCTGGACACAAATCCACCTCCCACCTCCAACCATCGCCCCCAAACGTCCAGCACCTTACTGACCATCCCTGCTGTCCCGAGACAGACTGTAACACCATCCACAGAAACGGGATCGGAGAGCAAGCTGGTCACACACGAGCTGGGATTTTAAATTAAAGTTTAAAAGCCGTTTCCGGTGGGAATTCCTGGGAATGGTGCTCAGGGAGTTTCTGCTTGTAATTGTGGAGAGATTAAGGTCAGGGATAGGGGGGTAGGATAGAGGGTACTCTGGGTGAGGATTAGAGGTCAGCTGACAGACTCTGAAGGAGATCTCCCTGTCACCACGAGCTCTCCTGCTTGTCTCAGACCAATTCGGGCTGATCCCAGGCCCTTCCTGGAAGAGTTATTACTCTCCCGAGTACACACTCCCCTCTCACAGTCACCATGACAGTGACCACTCTGGCCTCCCCTCCCCCACACCCGTCTGTCAAACAGCGTTGACCACAGGTTGGGACTGGACTGTGTAACTATCAGCAGCAAGACCGTGCTGAGGAGGCCTGCAATGGTGGGAATGAAGGGAAACCAGGAGAGTCAGAAATTCAGCTCCGACACAGAGCTTCCATGAGAGAGAGTGTGTTTGATGGTGGGACAGCGTAGAGGAAGCTTTACTCTATATCTAACTCCTGTCCTGGGAGTGTTTGCTGGGGGACAGTGCAGAATCCCTACAATGCGGGAACAGACCATTCAGCCCAACAAGTCCACACCGACCCTCCGAAGAGTAACCCACCCAGATCCGTTCCCTTACATTTACCCCTGACTAATGCACCAAACCTACACATCCCCAAACACTGTGTGTAATTTCCCACGGCCAATCCACCCTGACCTGCACATCTTTGGACTGTGGGAGGAAACCGGAGCACCCGGAGGAAACCCACGCAGACATGGGGAGGACGTTAAAGCTCCACACAGACAGTCGCCTGAGGCTGGAATCGAACCTGGGTCCCTGGTGCAGTGAGGCAGCAGTGCTAACCACTGAGCCACTGTGGTGCCTGTGTGGAGAGAGCTTTAACCCCATGCTATCCCTGTCCTTAACAGCTTTGCTTGGTGTTGGGGGTGATGCTGGAGGAATGAGAGAGAGCTGATATTATTGGCCTTAACCCCTGATGTACTGTGTCACACACCAATCTTTGACCAATAAACACACTATGGGTGTTGCTGGGAAAGGGAGGCAGGTTCTGCTGTGACTCATTGTCACAGAGTTGGCTGGCTAGGAAGGATTAGCAACAGAGCTCAGTCTACGTCACAGCAGTAACTAGCAGATGGTTTCACTGGTCAGGGATTAAACTGGTTTCAGGCAGCAGCAGGAAGACAGACTGAGCTCCCTTTGTCCCACCAAACCCACCATCAGCACTGGAGCATCATTAGGACAGGCATAGCACTCTCTCGCTATCCCCCAATCCCCCTCTCTCTCCCTCCCTCAGTAAGACAATGACACATTTTGACCAAGTTTATTGTAATGACAGACAGTGCAGGTCTACGGGGAAAATGGAACTAGCAAGCACATTCAGGGCCTATGCTGACAGAATCCTGTGATATCTCCTGAGGTAGATCAGTGTAAGATTGTGTTTGAGAGAATCGATGTGTTGAAGCATTTCATGATCTCTAATCTTACTGAAGGCACTATATAAATGCAAATTGTGCTATTTTTGTTTCCTGATGAAGGGCTTTTGCATGAAACGTGGTTTTTCCTGCTGCTCAGATGCTGCCTGACCTGCCGTGCTTTTCCAGACCCACATTCTCGATTCTGATCTCCAGTATTTGCAGTCCTCACTTTTGCCTATTTTTGGTGAAGTCCACATGAAAGTAAAGGATGAGGAACGATAGCACTGGGGTTAATGAGGCTTCAGGGATAGACCAGGCCCTGGCCTCTGAGCCTGTCACTTACCACTATTTAACCTCCTCTCACAGAGTCTTAGAGATGTACAGCACGGAAACAGACCCTTCGGTCCAACCCGTCCATGCCAACCAGATATCCCAACCCAATCTAGTCCCACCTGCCAGCACCCGGCCCATATCCCTCCAAACCCTTCCTATTCATATACCCATCCAAATGCCTCTTAAATGTTGCAATTGTACCAGCCTCCACCACTTCCTCTGGCAGCTCATTCCATACACGTACCACCCTCTGAGTGAAAACGTTGCCCCTTAGGTCTCTTTTATATCTTGCCCCTCTCACCCTAAACCTATGCCCTCTGGTTCTGGACTCCCCCACCCCAGTGAAAAGACTGTCTATTTACCCTATCTATACCCCTCATTATTTTATAAACCTCTATAAGGTCACCCCTCAGCCTCCAACGCTCCAGGGAAAACAGCCCCAGATTGTTCAGCCTCTCCCTGTAGCTCAAATCCTCCAAACCTGGCAACATCCTTGTAAATCTTTTCTGAACCCTTTCATGTTTCACAACATCTTACATTTCTCCTCAATTTCTCTCTTGACCCTCTGGGGTCACTTTGGCTTAGTGCCCACTGTCCCAGTCTCTGCTGACATCCCACCCAGGGCACATTCTCCCACACTGTAGGACCAGCCTCAAAAAAAGGGATTGTACATAAATTCACTAGAGTAGGTGGAACCAGCTTCCAAAGCTGAGGTAACTTGAGTATACTGGAGTAAGACAGTGAGCTGTTAGAGGGCTTCAGATGATTAAAACATTGTAGTAGACAGGAAAAAAAAGACTTTCCCTCTCCAGACTCAGTCCAGATCATTCCAAAGGCCAGGCCAACATGCCAGCAGGAATTAGAACACTTATGGAACTGTACAAGGAAGACAGAACCTCCCCAAGAGCAGGGGACTCTCAGATTTGTGTCAGTGGGGATCAGGGCAGTAATTATTTCTGCTGATTGATTTACTAACTTTCCAAAATTGACGAGGAGGTTTCTGCTGTAACTCCAGCAGAATATCAGGGATTCCCTCCGACAAACGATGCTGTTTGTAGAGATTAGCAATATCGCTGACTGCACAATCCACAAGGTGTTGTTTTAGTGTCACATTGGAAATATCAGAGAATGGTTGATCTGAGCATTGTATAGTAAGGTCATTCACTGAACAATGTGTGATTGAACTGGCCCAGTTCAGAGTCACCTTGAGAAACTTGGCAGCCAAACAGTGAGAAAACAACTGTTTCAGCATAGATTAGTTAATAGTTTAAACTTGCAATAAACAGAGAGAGATGTAAATAGGAGGAAGAACACACACACACCCCCCGCGCACACACCCCCCGCGCACACACACACACACACCCCGCACACACACCCACCCACACACACCCACCCACACACACCCACCCACACACACCCACCCACACACACCCACCCACACACACCCACCCACACACACCCACCCACACACCCCACCCACACACCTGACAGCAGTAAACTGGAGATAACACAGAACAGCAAATACACAAATTAATGTAATACAGTACCAGCCAATCACCTCACCCACCTGTAGTGAATGCCAATGGATTCCTCGAATTCCTACAATGAGGAAACAGGCCATTTGGCCCAACAAGTCCAGACCCGTGCCCCTACACTATTACTCTACATTTCCCCTGACTAATGCACCTGACCTGCACATCTTTGGACTGTGGGAGGAAACCCACACAGACACGAGGAGAATGTGCAAACTCCACACAGACAGTCACCCAAGGCAGGAATTGAACCCAAGTCCCTGGCGGTGTGAGGCAGCAGTGCTAACCACTGAGCCACCGTGCCATTGGAGGAGAATGACAGATTTCTCAGCCTCCCTCAGAGATGCTAGTCCACAGGGCAGTGCCCATCTGCAATTCACAACAGATGAAACCAAGATATGAGATTCTCTCAGAGAATGTGGGCATCACTGGCAAATCTGAGATTTGTTGCCCTTGAACGGATCATCCTCTGAAATTGCCTGGGAACCAAATCAGGGTCACCACCTTAAGAGGCACATGTCAGCTGGACAGGGTAAGGATGGCAGATTTCCTTCCCTAATGAGGGTCAGTGAACCAGATGGGTTTCATAACAATCAATGATAACTTCAATCTCTCCATCAGTGATGGTGACCATGATATTTCAGTTTTCTTTTCTTGATTTCATTTAGGACGTGTGTGTCACTGGGTAGACCAAGCTGTGACCTGCTCTTGTAGCCACTGTGTTCATTTGGCAAGTCCCCCAGTCGAGTTTCTGGTCAATGGTAACCCCCAGG